>NC_059158.1:139470081-139690081 GCF_019923935.1 Bubalus bubalis
CCCCTGGTAAAACCCAAAGTTCTTATCACGGCCTTCAAATCCCTCTATAATCTGACCATCTACTGCCTCTTTGATCTGATATCCTATCTCTCTCTGCCTGACACCTTGCCCCACTCTGGCCATATGGGCAATTTTTCAAACAAGCCAAGTCCATTTATAGCATAGGATGTTTGTATATGGCTATTCTCTCTGCCTAGAATGCTCTTTCCTCCCAGAGCTATAAGGTTTACTCCCTCATGTGACATCAAAGAGTCCATCCTGACCATTTTCTAGTTCTTTACCATCCCCTACTCACTGTACTCTTTATTATCCTTCTTCAGGGCACACCTCACAACTTGGCATATTGTGTACTTAATGTATATCTCCTCACTAGCACCTAAGCTAGGTAAAACAGAGACCCTGTTTTTCTGACTGCTATATCCCAATATAACTCAGATGAATTTAACTCAGATGACCATTATATCTACTACTGTGGGCAGGCATCCCTTAGAAGAAATGGAGTAGCCACCATAGTCAACAAAAGAGTCCAAAATGCAGTACTTGGTTGCAATCTCCAAAATGACAGAATGATCTTTGTTCATTTCCAAGGCAAACCATTCAATATCACGGTAATCTAAGTCTATGCCCCAACCAGTAACACTGAAGAAGCTGAAGTTGAACGATTCTGTGAAGACCTACAAGACCTTTTAGAACTAACACCCAAAAAAGATGTCCTTTTCATTATAGGGGACTGCAATGCAAAAGTAGGAAGTCAAGAAACACTTGGAGTAACAGGCAAATTTGGCCTTGGAGTACAGAATGAAGTAGGGCAAAGGCTAATAAAGTTTTGCCAACTTTATTGCACTGGTCATAGCAATCACCCTCTTCCAACAACACAAGAGAAGACTCTATACATGGACATCACCAGATGGTCGACACTGAAATCAGATTGATTATATTCTTTGCAGCCAAAGATGGAGAAGCTCTATACAGTCAGCAAAAACAAGACTGGGAGTTGACTGTGGCTCAGATCATGAGCTCCTTATTGGCTAATTCTGACTTAAATGGAAGAAAGTAGGGAAAACCACTAGACCATTCAGGTATGACCTAAGTCAAATCACTTATGATTACACAGTAGGAATGAGAAATAGACTTAAGGGACTAGATCTGATAGACAGAGTGCCTCACAAACTATGGACGGAAGTTCATGACATTGTACAGAAGACAGAGATCAAGACCATCCCCAAGGGAAAAAAAAAATGCAAAAAAGCAAAATGGCTGTATGAGAAGGCCTTACAAATAGCTATGAAAAGAAGAGAGGTGAAAAGCAAAGGAGAAAAGGAAAGATATACCCATTTGAATAGAGAGTTCCAAAGAATAGCAAGGAGATATAAGAAAGCCTTCCTCAGCAATCAGTGCAAAGAAATAGAGGAAAACAATAGAATGGGAAAGGCTAGAGGTCTCTTCAAGAAAATTAGAGATACCAAGGGAACATTTCATGCAAAGATGGGCTCAATAAAGGATAGAAATGGTATGGACCTAACAGAAGCAGAAGATATTAAGAGGTGGCAGGAATACATAAAACTGTACAAAGATCTTCATGACCCAGATAACCACGATGGTGTGATCACTCACCTAGAGCCAGACATCCTGGAATGTGAAGTCAAGTGGGCCTTAGGAAGCATCACTATGAATAAAGCTAGTGGAGGTGATGGAATTCCAGCTGAGCTATTTCAAATCTTAAAAAATAATGCTATGAAAGTGCTGCACTCAATATGTCAGCAAATTTGGAAAACTCAGCAGTGGCCACAGGACTGGAAAAGGTCAGTTTTCATTCCAATCCCAAAGAAGGGCAATGCCAAGGAATGGTCAAACTACCACAAAATTGCACTCATCTCACACACTGGTAAAGTAATGCTCAAAATTCTCCAAGCCACGCTACAGCAATACATGAACTGTGAACTTCCAGATGTTCAAGCTGGTTTTAGAAAAGGCAGAGGAACCAGACATCAAATTGCCAACATCTGCTGTATCATTGAAAAAACAAGAGAGTTTCAGAAAAACATCTATTTCTGTTTTACTGATTATACCAAAGCCTTTGACTGGGTGGATCCCAAGAAACTGTGGAAAATTCTGAAAGAGATGGGAATACCAGACTGCCTGACCTGTCTCTTGAGAAATCTGTATGCAGGTCAGGAAGCAACAGTTAGAACTGGACATGGAACAACAGACTGGTTCCAAATAGGAAAAGCAATACGTCAAGGCTGTATATTGTCACCCTGCGTATTTAACTTATATGCAAAGTACATCATGAGAAACGTTGGGCTGGTAGAAGCACAAGCTGGAATCAAGATTGCCAGGAGAAATATCAATAACCTCAGATATGCAGATGACACCACCCTTATGGCAGAAAGTGAAGAAGAACTAAAGAGCCTCTTGATGAAAGTGAAAGAGGAGAGTGAAAAAGTTGGCTTAAAGCTCAACATTCAGAAAACGAAGATCATGGCATCTGGTCCCATCACTTCATGGGAAATAGATGGGGAAACAGTGGAAACGGTGTCAGACTTTATATTTGGGGGCTCCAAAATCACTGCAGGTGGTGATTGCTGCCATGAAATTAAAAGATGCTTACTCCTTGGATGAAAAGTTATGACCAACCTAGACAGCATATTAAAAAGCAGAGACATTACTTTGTCAACAAAGGTTCATCTAGTCAAGGCTATGTTTTTTCCAGTAGTCATGTCTGGATGTGGGAGTTGGACTATAAAGAAAACTGAGCACCAAAGAATTGATGCTTTTGAACTGTGGTGTTGGAAAAGACTCTTGAGAGTCTCTTGGACTGCAAGGAGATTCAACCAGTCCATCCTAAAGGAGATCAGTCCTGGATGTTCATTGGCTGGACTGATGTTGAAATGAAACTCCAATACTTTGGCCACCTCATGTGAAGAGCTGACTCATTTAAGACCGTGACACTGGGAAAGATTGAAGGCAGGAGAGGAAGGGGGCAACAGAGGATGAAATCGTTGCATAGCATCACTGATTCAATGGACATGAGTTTGGGTAAAGTCCGGGAGTTGGTGATGGACAGAGAGGCCTGGCATCCTGCCATTCATGGGTTTGCAAAGACTCAGACATGACTGAGCGACTGAACTGATCTGACTGATATCCCAATAACTTAGAAAAATACTTATTCTATAGTCATTATTCTAATTTTTAAATAAAATACATGTATAAAAAATGTGAAAGTGTTAATCACTTAGTCATATACGACTTTTTGTGACCCCATGGATTGTAGCCCATCAGGATCCTCTGACCATGAAAATCCCCAGGCAAGAATATTGGAGTGGGTTGCCATTCCCTTCTCCAGAGGATTTTCCTGACCCAGGGATGAAAACCATTTCTCCTGAATTACAGGCAGATTCTTTACCATCTGAGACAACAGGGAAGCCCAAAAATAAAAAATATAAAAATAAATGATACTTTTATATTTTAATAAAATATTTAAAATGGTTTTTTTTAAATAATATATAAAGATAACTAGAAGGAAAAGAAATTGACTGCCATGCTTTCAGGTCTCTTCTGTTCATTTTCTAAAAAGATATCAAGTATAGGAAAGAGATTTTGTGTAGTAAGTGGTGATCTCTTCACTTGCCAAGGATCCAACACAGAACATCAAGTGTGAAAAAATAGAGTAATAAAGCCTACATGTATACACCATGGGTATTTTGTACACTTAGTTTTATATAGGACAATTCTGGATAACTATCATTTTTCTAGGTACAGAACAGTGGTCTGATTAGGCATCTATTGGCTTTAATCTTGTTACTCACACGGGTTACAAAAGTTTGCTCCTCACCAGAGAGAGCACCGTATAGACATCCCATCAGTTCTGTGAAAATTTCTGAAACTCTCCACTTGATATCTTCCTGCCAAATTCCTGCTGACTGCAAATGAGCACAAAATGTCAGCTTTTGTTATTTGAAGCACTAATGATGGATTTGAAATATTATTCTAACTTTGATTCCAGGATTTATTATTATGATTTAACTGATGTAATATTCCAAGTCCTGTTAACGAAAGAATCAGATTTTGGTCATTTAAAGAAAATCTTTCAATTTTAAAACAAAAGAAAATTACTATTTTAGATTGTTATTACTTTTCAACAAGTAAGAACCATCTTAATGAGAATTTGGTGCTTATCAGAAAAGATACTAATAAAGTAAAAAAAAAAAAACCCTTATTTTTCTTCAATTCATCCATCAATTTCCTTAAAGTTTGGTTTTAACTCACTTATGTGTTCATTGTGCTTTGTTAAATTATATCTAATTCATTTTCAGACAAAGAAAAACTGAACTGAGAGGTGAAGTGGAATTTGTGACTAATACCAAAACAAAAGGCTATTCTTCAGAGCCCTAGCCTAGTTATGAAAATACCAGAGTTGTACTTGAAAATCTTGCAAAAATCTGATATTGTTCTTCAGAAGACAATAAAGAGGACTGGTATATTTTTATAATGTCCTTATGCAGTACAATGGAAAACTAACGAACTAATACTTCTACTCTTTTTAGAATTACTCATTGAATCCTTTACTATACATTTTCTGTCTGGCATTCTTGTGACTTTAAAATTAAGATTTTTTTTTTTTTTGAATAGTTAGAACTTCCATTGTAAACCTAAAGGTTTACAGTAAAATTGAGGGAAATGTACAGAGGTTTTCCATTTACCCTGTGCTTGCACACATACATAGCTTCTTTCATTATCAATGTCTCCCACCAGAATAGCACATTTGTTATAAGTGAAGAACCTACACTAACACGTCATAGTCACCTGAAGTCCATAGTTTATGTTAGGGTTCACTCTTGGCGTTGTACATTCTATGGGTTTGGACAAATGTCTTATGTCCATCAATATGATATTGTACAGAGTTTTTCACCATCCTAAAAATCCTCTGTGCTATGCCTATTCATCTCCCCTGCAACCCCTGGCAGCCACTGATCTTCTGTTTTCAAAGTTTTGCCTTTTCCAGAAAATTATATAGTTAGAATCACCATGCAGCCTTTTCATAAGTGACTGCTATTCATTTAAAATGTTCATTTAAAAATTTCTCCATGTCCTTTCATGGATTGATAGTCCATTTCTTTTCAATGCTGAATAATAGTGGCTCACACAGTAAACAGTTGGCCTGCAATGCAGGAGACCTGGGTTCGATCCCTGGGTCAGGAAGATCCCCTGGAGAAAGAAATGGCAACCCACTCCCGTATTCTTGCCTTGAAAATCCCATGGACAGAGGAGCCTGGCAGGCTACATCCCATGAGGTCACAAAGAGTCAGACATGACTGAGTGACTAACACACAATTGTTCTTTATCCAGTTGTGCCAAAGTTTATCCATTTACCTACTGAAGGGCATCTCACTTTCTTTCAAGTTTTGGCAATTATGCAGGAAGTTTGTATAAACATTATGCTTAGGTTTTTGTGTGGACATGTTTTCAACTCCTTTGGATAAATATCAAGAAGCATGATAGCTAGGTGGTGTAGTGAATAAATTTAGTTTTATAAGAAACTGTCATGCTGTTTCTTCCAAAGTAGGTGTACCATTTTGCATTTCCACCAGGAATGAATGAGAGTTTCTGTAATTCCATATCATCAGCAGCATTTAATGCTCTCAGTATTCCAAAGTTTGGCCATTCTAATGGATGTCTAGTGGCATCTCATTGTTTTAATTTGCATTTCTCTGGTGACATATGATGTAGAGCATCTTTTCATATGTGTATTTGTGATCTGTATATCTTCTTTTGTGAAGTATCTGTTAAGGTCTTTGGACTATTTTTAATTGGGTTGTTTCTTTTCTTATTGTTGAGTTTTAAGTCTTTTGATGATTTTTTGGAAAATGGTCCTTTATTAGAAGTGTCTTTTGCAAATATTTTCTTCTAGTCTGTGTTGTCTTCTCATTCACTTGACATTGCCTATCACAGAGCAAAATTTTTAAACTTTAATGAAATAAAGCTTATCAATTATTTCCTCCATGGATCATGTCTTTGGGGTTATATCTAAAAAGTCATCACCATACTCAAGGGCATCCAGTTTTTTTTTTTTTTTTTATGTTACGTTACCTTCTAGGATTTATATAGTTTTGCATTTTATATAGAAAGCTGAGCACTGAAGAATTGGTGTGTTTGAACTGTGGTGTTGGAGAAAACTCTTGAGAGTCCCTTGGACTGCAAGGAGATCCACCCAGTCCATCCTAAAGGAGATCAGTCCTGGGTGTTCACTGGAAGGACTGATGTTGAAGCTGAAACTCCAATACTTTGGCCACCTGATGTGAAGAGCTGCCTCATATGAAAAGACCCTGATGCTGGGAAAGATTGAAGGCAGGAGGAGAAGGGGACGACAGAGGATAATATGGTTGCATGGCATCACCGACTCAAAAGACATGAGTTTGAGTAGACTCTGGGAGTTGGTGATGGACAGGGAGGCCTGGCATGCTGCAGTCCATGGGTTGCAAAGAGTTGGACATGACTTAGCAACTGAACTGAACTGTGATTCATTTTGAGTTCATTTTTGTGAAGGGTGTATCTTTGTTAAAAGATACAACATAGAACCTGCTTTTAAGGGTTCATATTCTAGTAAAAGGGAGGGATAAGCACAGCTTTATTTCCCAGACCAGTTTGGGTATGGCCCCAAAACAATTAACCAGTAGTAATTCTTTGTGCTAGTCTGCCAGTAACATTGCTTTAACCTTGGACTCCTTGAGGCTCTTTATCTCAAAGGCTTCAAATAAGAGACTAGAGACGTAGAGCTGTGAGTTCCTTTCTTACATGAATATTCCCATGATTCCCAGGTTCCCAGATAGGGTTAACAAATAAAATACAAGATGTCCAGTTAAATGTAAATTTCAGATAAATGAATATTTTTTTAGTACAAGTATTTCCCACATAACATATGAGACATATTTATGCATTAAAATTATTGTTTTTCTGAAATTCAAATTATATTTTTACTTGATAAACTTGTCAACTTACTGCAGATTATAGTGAAAAATGACCCAGACCAACCATTTCCCATGTGTGAGACTGGTTGAAGCAGCCTTAAGAAGGACACCATAACTTCCAATCCTTGGGGTAACATGGTATGCTTCTGCAAAGCACTTTCTCTTTTTAATGCATACAGAATGGTTGTTGTTGTTTAGTCACTAAGTCATGTCTGACTCTTTTGCAACTGTATGAACTACAGCCCACCAGGCTTTTCTATCCATGGGACTTTTCAGGCAAGAATACTGAAGTGGGTTGCCATTTCCTCCTCCAGAAGATCTTCCCAACCCAGGGATTGAACCTGCATCTCCTGCATTGGCACATGGATTCTTTATTACTGAGCCACCTGCGAAGCAGATAGATAGATATGAAATATATATGAAATGAAAGGGAAAGTTGCTCAGTCGTGTCTGACTCTTTGTGACCCCATGGATTGTCCATGGAGTTCTCCAGGCCAGAAAACTGGAGGGGGTAGCCTTTTTCTTCTCCAGGGCATCTTCCCAACCCAGGGATGGAACCAGGTCTCCCACATTGTGGGAGGATTCTTTACCAGCTAAGCCACAAGGGAAGCCGAAGAACACTGGAGTAGGTAGCCTATCCCTTCTCCAGGGGATCTTCCCAGACTCAGGAATCGAACTGGGGTCTCCTGGAGGCGAATTCTTTACCAACTGAGTTATCAGGGAATATATAGATACATAGGTAGACATAGATATGTAAAATTTCATATATACACATCATATGTAATATATAAATAATATATATGCAGAGAGAAAAGAAAAACATCTGGTTATCTCCCATACCACCATCCTCCATTGTTCTATGCCCTCAGTTTCTTTCAGAATATCCAGCAATATGACTTTTGTTTAACTCAGTCTCTATTACAGCCTTCCTTTTTCCAGAACTCTGATATTAATTTAAAGAACTGTATAAGGTGACAATTCAGCTTTTTTTCCAGATCCACTAATGTTCTGACAAAATAACAATGAATGTTTTCTTACTTCTAAGTTTATCTCCAATGACAACCTTGTTCTATCTAATTCTCTTTCCCCTCAAAGTGAGCTCTTTTCTTATTGACAATGTTCAGGAATTAAGGGGTGATATTTGTTAATCAATTTTTACCAATCCCTAGATCAGAAGCTACAGTTACAGTAAAATGGAATGGTGAATATAATGGCAGTATGTCATGTGAATAAAAATACCTGATTGTGCTGTTGGTGGGGTGGTGCTACTCAATTGAAGGTGGAAGGAGAAATGAGGGAGGAAAGAGTTTTCTGGACCAAGAAAAGAAACTCTAAAGATACAAAGGCATGTGAGAACATAGAATAATCCAGAACGGCAACTTGCTGAATGCTGTTAGAGTTTAGGAGGCATATGAGACAGCCAGTAGGAGCTCAAGCTGAGACTAGAACTTGAAGTATCTTCCTTATCTTGCTAAAGAGTTTGGGCTTCATCCTGAGGGAAAAGGAAACCATTAAGAATTTTAAGAGAACTGTAAGGTCAGGGTTTTATATTGGGTTCATTTGAAAGTGGAACCTGAGCCAAGGACTTACATAGTTTATTTGGCAGGTGATCCCAGGAAGTAGGAGGAAGGAGCAGAAGCAACTGGGTAGAGATGGAGGAAAAAGCCAATAAGAAGTATCTACATGGCTACTGTAGACACAAGGGTTTGAGTCCATAAGTATTTCTGAGGAGGCTACAAAATGCATTCCAGCCTTGGTTGGGAAGGACAGAAGCTGAGGCACTGATCAAATGACTCCTATCCCTCCTTGGTTGAGGGTTGCATGGGATTGGATTTTGGTAACTCCCCTAGACCTCCACAGGCCAAGTAGGTTCCAGGACTTTCCTGACTTGGAAGGCAGAAAGCAAAGATGGCACACTTATATGAGGTGGGACTCTGTGCACAAATATGAGATTATATCTAAAATCAAAGCCCTAGCCCAGGGGATGAGATGATAGGCAACAAGAGTATCTTCTGTAACTTCCTCGGTAGTCCAATGGCTAAGACTCTACCTTCTCAATGCAGGGGGCCTGGGTCCAACCTCTGATTAGGGAACTAGAACCCACATGCAGCAACTAAGAGTTTTCATGCCACAAATAAAGATCTCACATGCCACAAGGAAGATCTTGCATGCAGCAAATAAGATCTGGCACAGCCAAATAAGTAAATCAACAAGAATAAATATTCAGAAAAAAGAGTATCTTCTACGATCAGAAATTCATTTGTAATTTACATTATAAATATAATTTGCTAAATTATATGTTATAAATATATTATAATTTGCTATTATAATCATAGCAATTAAAAGGGAATTATTCACAAGAAACCCAAGAAGAAAATATTCATTGATTCATTAACGTTCTGACATAGTATTTAGAATTAAAGTCCTTTACACAGACAGTTCTTATCTGCTAGGAATCTGCAGTATATTCATGTTTTAAAAAGATGAAACCAGCCAAAAGATATACAAATGGAATGTAAACATTAAAAAAAGCAAGGATAAACTTGCTTTTTAAAAATAGAAGAATAATATGTTTCTTGGTGTGGTTTGTTTGTAGTTTTCAAAATTGTAAATGAATATTCATTTGTACATAAATTGCCTTTAACTGAACTTGATAAATGCATGAAAGAAAAATGAGATGAAGGGCAAGGAGGTAATATGTATTGAATGTCCACTATGAGATTTTTAAATTTGTATTAATTATGTATACTTCATAACCACCGTGGAAAGTAGTTACTATTATCCCCCCACAAATAAAAGGAAATTTAGGATCATGTGGATAGAGAGCTTGTTCAAAGTTACACAGCTCATCAATGGTAAAGTCTATACTCAAATCCATTATCTCCCTGATTCTCTTTTCCACTTTGTTTAGTTGTCTTAAAAGTTACTTCGTTTGTAGGGTAAAATATTGAAATGCTTGTAATTATAAAAAAGGAAAACTATGGCTATAACATCCACAAATACTAGAACATATATTGCAGTATTACATGCTTGTGAAATATGTGCTTTGATATTTTTACAAACACAGTACTAACTACAAAGGAAAGTAATCTTGGAAAATGTTCAAATGTGAAGAAGTTTCTTTTGCTCATGGGCAAAAGTTTAGCAATAATACAAATGTATCAGGGTGCTTAGTATTGAGAGAGAAAAAAATGTTTTCTGTGGTCATGTTTTCCAACTTTATATATTTGCTTATCATTTTAATATAAACAGAGTGTATTTATATAGCCTAAAGGAATAGGAACCAGATTCCTTGTTTTCAAGATGCCAAGAAAATATAACTTCGAAGATGATAAGCAATAACAGAAAAGAGTGAATCAAAAATACAAGCTTCTATCTGATTCCTGACCAAGATTTTAATTTTAATGCACAAATATGCCATGAAAACAGATATATACAGTAGTACCACCCACCCAAACCTGACGCAGGGAAGGGTCTGCCAGCATTCCCATTATAATCTTTGAAGGGAATTTTGATATTTTAATACACATGGAATTGGCACCTAGGCTCTCAGCAAAATGTATTTTTATTAAATACAACAAAAAAAAAGTTTTAAAAAAGAGTCCTAGAAGTGTCTGCTGTCTTTGATTAGAAGGTGTGCAATGTACAAATTCCAGTGAACCATTATTAGATCTTATGATGTCAATGGAATGCCTATATTGGTCTTGGTGACTCTGACATGGATCCAGAGGGTAATTCCAAGAGTGAGACTTTATTTACAGGGATAGGGAGAAAGATGCAGTATCCAAATTCTTCAGGCTATTCCAAAAACCACATATGTAATAAATAATCACTAAATCTTACTGCTTTTCATTTTAGAAAGTGAAAAATTGTCATCAGTGAGAGGGAAGATTGAATAATAGTAGTAGTCCAGCCTCTGAAGCCAGACTGCCTGGGTTTCAATACCAGGTCCATTTAATTCTTAGCTATGTGACCATGGGCAAGTTACTCAGCCTCATAATGCCTCCATTTTCCACCCTATAAAATGAGACTAGTAATAGTGCCTATCATAGTTTTGAGGGTTAAATGAATTAATACAAATAAGTGCTTCAAACAAACAGCAGAGACTCATTGAATGTTGAAAACTAAGCAAACATCCATTATGTTTATATACATTCTGAATAAGTATATCTACTCTCATACCATGCAGGAAAGAGTAAGTATAAAATTCATGTATGTGTATGTGTGTATGTGAAAGTGTTTGTTTTTCTTTCTTAAACACAGATGCTGTGAAAATTGTCATAGCCATAAATTAAAATTTTTTATAAAGATAATAAAAAACAATATATGTATTTTTTAGAGTTTCAGTGGCTCAGCAGTGAAGAATCTGCCTGCAATGAAGAAGATGCAGGAGACTCAGGTTCTATCCCTGGGTCAGAAAGATACCCTAGAGGAGGAAATGGCAACCCACTCCAGTATTCTTGCTCACAAATTCCCATGGACAGAGTAGCCTGGCAGGCTACAGTCCATGGGGTCGCGAAGAGCTGGACACTACTGAGTGACTAGGCATGCATTCACATACATAATGTTATAGTGAGAAAACACTACTATATGCCACAATGTATGCAGCTTCTCAGGGTGGAGGTTAGGTCAAACGGACTGCCAAATTTATGTGAAGGATTAGGACAGTTTTAACCATTAGACATGATCCATGTCTCATATTCAAAAGCAGAGACATTACTTTGCCAACAAAGTTTTGTCTAGTCAAGGCTATGGTTTTTCCTGTGGTCATGTATGGATGTGAGAGTTGGACTGTGAAGAAGGCTGAGCGCCAAAGAATTGATGCTTTTGAACTGTGCTGTTGGAGAAGACTCTTGAGAGTCCCTTGGACTGCAAGGAGATCCAACCAGTCCATTCTGAAGATCAGCCCTGGGATTTCTTTGGAAGGAATGATGCTATGGCTGAAACTCCAGTACTTTGGCCACCTCATGCAAAGAGTTGACTCACTGGAAAAGACTCTGATGCTGGGAGGGATTGGGGGCAGGAGGAGAAGGGGATGACAGAGGATGAGATGTCTGGATGGCATCACTGACTCGATGGACGTGAGTCTCAGTGAACTCCGGGAATTGGTGATGGACAGGGAGGCCTGATGTATTGCGATTCATGGGGTTGCAAAGAGTCGGACACGACTGAGCAACTGATCTGATCTGATCTGATCTGATGTCTTGAGTAGTATTGTCCAGTGGAAATATAATACAAGCCACATGTATGTGTGTCAATTTTCCTAGTAGGCATATTTTTAAAGTTTTTAAAGATTGATGAAATTAATCTTAATTTTAATAATACACATTATGACAATATATCAGAAATATTATTAGGTAATAATATTATAACAGATAATAAGCATAAAATTACTAATGAGAAACTTTACATATTTTTTGTTCTAAGTCAGTGAAATTCAGCACATGTTTGTATTTACTGCATGGTTAATTCACACTAGCCATATTTCAAGTGCTCAGTAACCTAACTGGTGGCTAGTAGCTATGTATTGGAAAGTAGAGGTCTCGAACTATGTACTCTTCAAGGATCTGAAACCTTAAAACTAATATTAGAATATTAAAATATTAAACATTTAAATAACAAGGTATTACTATAACAGAAAACATTAAAATAGCTGAAAATATATAACAGAAATGTTAAATAACAGAAAAATTTTTTAAAGATAAAGCATTTAAAAATATAAAATCTACTAAAGTTGCTAATTTTGGTTTAAGGTTCATTAAAATATCATTTCATTTGAAATAAACCTGTAGGCTCATGTCCTGTGTTTATGTCACTAGAATCCTGAACATGCCTGATGCTTTTGGAGACATCATCAGATCAGATCAGTCGTTCAGTCGTGTCCGACTCTTTGCGACCCCATGAATCGCAGCACACCAGGCCTCCCTGTCCATCACCAACTCCTGGAGTTCACTCAAACTCACGTCCATCGAGTCAGTGATGCCATCCAGCCATCTCATCCTTTGTCATCCCCTTCTCCTCCTGCCCCCAATCCCTCCCAGCATCAGAGTCTTTTCCAGTGAGTCAACTCTTAGCATGAGGTGGCCAAAGTACTGGAGTTTCAGCTTTACCATCATTCCTTCCAAAGAAATCCCAGGGCTGATCTCCTTCAGAATGGACTGGCTGGATCTCCTTGCAGTCCAAGGGACTCCCAGGAGTCTTCTCCAACACCACGGTTCAAAAGCATCACTTCTTCGGCACTCAGCCTTCTTCACAGTCCAACTCTCACATCCATACATGACCACTGCAAAAACCATAGCCTTGACTAGACAGACCTTTGTTGGCAAAGTAATGTCTCTGCTTTGGAATATGCTATCTAGGTTGGTCATAACTTTCCTTCCAAGGAGTAAGCGTCTTTTAATTTCATGGCTGCAGTCTTCATCTGCAGTGATTTTGGAGCCCAGAAAAATAAAGTCTGACACTGTTTCCACTGTTTCCCCATCTATTTCCCTTGAAGTGGTGGGACCGGATGCCGTGATCTTTGTTTTCTGAATGTTGAGTTTTAAGCCAACTTTTTCACTCTCCACTTTCACTTTCATCCAGAGGCTTTTGAATTCCTCTTCACTTTCTGCCATAAGGGTGGTGTCATCTGCATATCTGAGGTGATTGATATTTCTCCCGGCAATCTTGATTCCAGTTTGTGTTTCTTCCAGTCCAGCGATTCTCATGATGTACTCTGCATAGAAGTTAAATAAACACGGTGACAATATACAACCTTGACCAACTCTTTCCTATTTGGAACCAGTCTGTTGTTCCATGTCCAGTTCTAACTGTTGCTTCCTGACCTGCATAGAAATTTCTCAAGAGGCAGGTCAGGTGGTCTGGTATTCCCATCTCTTTCAGAATTTTCCACAGTTTATTGTGATCCACACAGTCAAAGGCTTTGCCATAGTCAATAAAGCAGAAATAGATGCTTTTCTGGAACTCTCTTGCTTTTTCTATGATCCACCGGATGTTGGCAATTTGATCTCTGGTTCCTCTGCCTTCTCTAAAACCAGTTTGAGCCTACTATAAATTGTTGCTCATAGTCTGAACAGTTTCAAAAGCAAAAATATCTTTCAAAAGACTGCTAAGTGTTTTATTTATCATGGAATGAGAATCGCTTTAATATGTTTGATGGGACATAGAACGGGGACTCAAAAATGTCTTTCTGTCTTCAAAATGGCCCAAATATAATGATGTAGTCTTATTACTGGCGATCATGGCTACAATGACTACAGGCCAAGAATCTCGGGATAAGGCAAACATGTGTCCCCTCTCAGCTCTGTAATTCAGATGCTCAGTGTCTTCTTAAATCCTAGTATCTTCCTCTAATAAAATTGTAGCATGACTGGAAAGCTCAGGTATCATCTGTTCCTCCAGTTTTACTCCCTATTTGGCTTATTTTATTTTCTTCAATTCAGTTTCCAGGCAGAAAGGCATGGAAGAGCCATCTCTGGAAGTTGACTGAACTAAGATCCAATCCCAGCTCCATCATTTAGGATAAACTTTGGAAATTTATTTTTTAAAAAGTATTTGTTTATTTGGCTGTACCAGGTCTTAGTTGCAGCACACAGGACCTCTTATTTTCATTGTAGCATTGCAGGATCTTTAGTTGTCAAATGAGATCTCTTAGTTGCAGCATGTGGGATCTAGTTCCCTGACCAGGGGTTGAACCCAGGCCCCGTGCATTGGCACCGTGGAGTCTTAGGCACTGGACCACCTTGGGAAGTCTGTGACTTTTGGAAATTTATATTCTTCTCTGAGCCTCATGCTTTTCATTTGCAAAGGAGATAATCATATCTCTTCCCACAGTTGTTATGATGCCTAAATGACAGCCTGTAAATCACATTAACCTTTGCCTGATTCTTCAGCAGTGGACACTCAGTGCATTATTTCTCTCAAAAACCCTGTATTCAGCTTTTACTAACAAAATGTTCAGTTCAGTTCAGTTCAGTCACTCAGTCGTGTCCGACTCTTTGCGACCCCATGAATCGCAGCACACCAGGCCCCTGTCCATTACCAACTCCCGGACTTCACTCAGACTCACGTCCATCGAGTCGATGATTCCATCCAGCCATCTCATCCTCTGTCATCCCCTTTTCCTCCTGCCCCCAATTCCTCCCAGCATCAGAGTCTTTTCCAATGAGTCAACTCTTTCATGAGGTGGCCAAAGAATTGGAGTTTCAGCTTTAGCATCATTCCGTCCAAAGAACACCCAGGACTGATTTCCTTTAGGGTGGACTGGTTGGATCTCCTTGCAGTCCAAGGGACTCCCAGGAGTCTTCTCTAACACCACAGTTCAAAAGCATCAATTCTTTGGTGCTCAGCTTTCTTCATAGTCCAACTCTCACATCCATACATGACCACTGGAAAAACGATAGTCTTGGTTAGATGGACCTTTGTTGGCAAAGTAATGTCTCTGCTTTTGAATATGCTATCTAGGTTGGTCATAACTTTCCTTCCAAGGAGTAAGCGTCTTTTAATTTCATGGCTGCAGTCACCATCTGCAGTGATCTTGGAGCCCAAAAAAATAAAGTCTGACACCGTTTCCACTGTTTCCCCATCTATTTCCCATGAAGTGATGGGACCAGATGCCATGATCTTCGTTTTCTGAATGTTGAGCTTTAAGCCAACTTTTTCACTCTCCTTTTTCACTTTCATCAAGAGGCTCTTCAGTTCCTCTTCACTTTCTGCCATAAGGGTGGTGTCATCTGCGTATGTGAGGTTATTGATATTTCTCCCAGCAATCCTGATTCCAGCTTGTGCTTCTTCCAGCCCAGCGTTTCTCATGATGTACTCTGCATATAAGTTAAATACGCAGGGTGACAATACACAGCCTTGATGTACTCCTTTTCCTACTTGAAACCAGTCTGTTGTTTCATGTCCAGTTTTAACTGTTCCTTCCTGACGTGCATAAAGGTTACTCAAGAGCCAGGCCAGGTGGTCTGGTATTCCCATCTCTTTCAGAATTTTCCACAGTTTATTGTGATCCATCAGTCAAAGGCTTTGGCATAGTCAATAAACAGAAATAGATGTTTTTCTGGAACTCTCTTGCTTTTTTGATGATCCAGCAGATGTTGGCAATTTGATGTCTGGTTCCTCTGCCTTTTCTAAAACCAGCTTGAACATCTGGAAGTTCATGGTTAGTAAATGTTATTGGGCATCTCCTGTTGTAGATGTTATCTAATGTTTACATTTTCATGACAACTCTATGAGTTAGGAGTTATTCATCGTACTTTATTGGTGAGTATGATGAAGCTCATTAGGGTCAAATGACCTGTACAAGATCACCGAATATCGTTGAGTTGAGCAAGATACATCATAAAAGTTTTACAATGGTCTCATCTAACAGATTGAGAAACATCCTCAGTTGAAGAAGCACATACTCTGAAACACAATTAGCTTTCATTTATTCAGTGACTGAATATTCCACTTGTGTTATTTTCTTAAAATTCATGCCACAAGCTCACAGTGGATTTAATTCCTTTCCTGATGAAAAGTGGCTATTAATATATACATTCACTCAGACATTAGTATAGATGAAAATCCACAGACATCTAATGTAAAGCTAGAATCTATTGTTTACTAATAATTATTTTTACAGGAAGGAAGGATAAGAGTGTTTACCTCTGAGGCTGCCTGACCACCACAATGCCCCTCTACAAAGGGAACTATGTTCAATATCCCATTATAAACCATAATGGAAAAGAATATGATAAAGAATGGATATGTATGTATAACTGAATCACTTGCTATATACCAGTAACTAACACAGCATTGTAAATCAGCTATATTTTAATAAAATAAATTCTTAAAAAAGGCTTAGTCCCTAAGTCAATGTCTGACTCTTGCGATTCCATGACTGTAGCCCACCAGGCTCCTCTATCCATAGGATTTTCCAGGCAAGAATACTGGAGTGGGTTGCCATTTCCTTCTCCAAGGGATCTTCCTGACCCAGGGATTGAACCCAGGTCTCCCTGCACTGCAGGCAGATTCTTTGCCGACTGAGCTACCAGGGAATTCCACACATCCCCCAAAAAAGAATATCCCCCTAATTGTGGTAAGGGCTGGAGATAGGGGAAATAGTGGAGTCCCAAGTCAGCAAATGGGAAAAGGCAACTTGTAAAGGGTGAGTGAGTGGGGCATGGGGGAGGGTGATAAGATACATGCCAAGGCATTCACAGTGCTCCATTGGGAAAATATAACCTTCCCTTTCTTTTAATAAGACTTTAATATTTTCTCTAACTGACATTTTTCACAGCATAAGGTTCTGTCTGTTGTGATAGCCAGGGTAAGGGGGACTGAATGAGGGGGATGCGGATGGTGAGTGGGCATTGCCCACAGGTCCTGTGGGTATTTGTCCTGCATCTCCATGCAGTTTTAGATTTTTCTGTGGCCTTCTCCCTGACCTGTGAGGATGTCACAGGGTTTTCTCTTTCTCCTCTAGGCTTTCTCTAGAACATTTTAAATTAACTTTTCTCTTCCTGCATACCATTGTAGAGTTGTGGCTTTTCATAAATTCTGTGTTTTTCAACCATAATTCACATTCTCTTTTTGATGTTCATCTTGTAGCAGCTTTGAATAGGGGAACCCCTGTAAGGCTGGCATGTGTGACCTTCTGATGCTGCCCCATGAGTCTTTAAAAGGTTGTGTTTTCTTGCACTAGCTGTTCTAGGCTCACTATGTCCCTACTGCAGTTCTGATATTACCTGTTGCTTCAGATTAATCCCAGGCTTCAGAAGGAAAAAAAAAAAAAAAAAAAACAGCATAGGTAATAATAATCTAATAATTTAGGCATTAAGAAGAGTCATGGTAAAACACCACTTCTGATCATTTAGTGATCTGAGAAGCACTCTTAGAATTTCTTCTAAATGTTTTTCAGGCAATGTACCTTTCTTGCCTGAACCCAGGTTAACCCCCTTCCAAAACTGCACCCTTCCCTTCCAATATTCACTGCTATCAGGTACGAACAAATTTCTGTATCCTTGTGTTCCCAAACTCTCATTCAATTTTGCCATGTAAGGGCTTCCCTGGATAGTTCTTACAAGAGTTTCAGTTTATTTTCAATTTAAAAATGTTGGCATTTGTACAGCTGACAGTCTGGAGTTCTTAGAAGGTGATTTCTAAACTACTCATCTTTTCTTGGGGTTAGAGTTCACCTCACAGAAGAGGGTGAATCCACACTCCCATCCCACCTTGAGAAGACAGGAAAACTTGAGCAGCTCAGTATCCAAAATTTTGTACATGAGTTTCATTTTACCACCATCTGGTTCATCTACAATGAGATAATGTATATTTATAAGTGCAAGATTTATATATTTCAGTTCTGGCTGGCACACAGAAAAAGAAAATCTGCTTCCTACTATTTAATTTCTAGTGATATTAGAACTATCATATTTTCATATATTCAAATACATAGCAACTTTTCTAAATCCGGTTCTGATATTAAAGCTCTTAGATTTATCTTGCTACCTTCTTGAAACCACAAACTTCTTTATACTACACAAGATTTCTTATCAATACTGTATGCATGCTATAAATTGTGATAGCAAAGTTTGTGGAATAAAGATCCAAATTATTTCATAGTCAGATTAGCGAAGAATTAAGTGTAAATATAGGCTCTTGAGGTTTTATCCAAAATCCTCTTTGACTCTTATCATTAGAGGATATAATTTTAATTTAAATAACATACACATAATATGTAAAATTATATAAATATCCCTGTGTGTATATATATATGAATTTTTATTTTAATTAAAAATAGCCCTAGCTAAGAACTCAAATTTTCCATGGACTTATTATAATGCTTCTTAAATTCATACTTTTAAAATCTAATTTACAGAAGAAAACCTAGACTCTATCCAGAAAAAAGGTAAATAAAGAAATATTAGGAATATCACTAAAATTATACGTATATTTCATTAGTGCTTTCTTCTAAAACTAATTCATAAAAAGTCAGTTTTTCTACTTGCAACATGTATTTCTTTGTATGATATATTTCAATTCTAAGTGTATGTTTTATAAAACATTAATGTAAAATTTAAGATATTTACCTTTGAAGTAGAAATTCGATTCCTTTATGGAATCAAAATATGCCATGCCCAACACCACCACTTTTTATCTTTTGTAGTAATTGTATTCAACTCTACAGAAGAATTAAAAAAAAAAAAAAACCAGAACAAAATCATTTAAATTTAGGGCAAAGCATTAATTTTTACAGTTTTACTGTATAATATATTTTTATCAACTTGTGATATTTAAAAGGCACAGATGATTCAGTAACCAAGAAAGGCGAGATGGTTGATTTGATTTCTAACTGTCTAGAATTGTGGCTCTGGCTAATGATACAAATTTAAAGCTGACACTTTTTCCCTTTTTCTGCCTTAGTCTCCTATTTATTTCTTAGCCTGGGACTGTTCATTTCATTCCAAAGTTAAATTTCTTTTTTTGACTTTAAATCTAGTGGAATCAGGTGAAAGAATCAGGTTTAAATATAGTTTTTAATCATATACATATATATTCACAATGTCATACTGTTTTGCTGGCTAGAAACATTAATATTGGTATTGACATAATCAAACATAGGTTCTTTATGTTTCATAATGTTGCCAGTTGAAACTCAATGATTTCAACTGAATAATTTCTAATGGTCTTGCTCTAAAGACCCTTAATCTGAAGATGTTGTTTTAAATTCAATGTATCAAACTCAGAACTCTTCGCTCTCTTCTGATAGAATTGCTTCCCATAAAGTGTATTTAAATTTCGCTATATGTTCAAGCTTTCTTTCCGAATAGGATCCTTTTCAATGCCAGCCATTTCTTCCCCCCACTTCTTTTGTTATCTAGGCTTATTCTGAAGAAAGAGTTACTCTAATCTGATTCATTTGTAATTAGTCGAAATTTAAGGTTTAGCTGAAGGAGTGACAAATTTGATAAAAATAGATTGCTTCTAGGGAGGTATCGTGAATTTTCTATTATTTGTAGGATATGCCCTCTCAAGGATCAAAGATGTTAAGGATAAGATTCTCTCTGAGAAGTTTTCTGCTTTTATGCAGACTTTTCACAGGCATTGGGAAAAAAGCCTCTACTTGATTTTCCTTTCTTCTTTCTCTTCCTGGCTTTAACTTGCCTTTTTCTCATTTCCTTTTTTTTGTTGTTTGTTTTTTTCTCTTCCATTCCCTTCTCTTCCTTTTCCTTTCCCTTCTTTTCCCCCACCTCCTTTCCTCTCGCCTTCCTTCTGTCCTTTCTTCCTCTTTTGGCATCTCTAATCCTTTTGTGCATGTGTATTAGTCACTCAGTTGTATCTGACTCTTTGTGACCCTGTGCACCGTAACCTGCCAGGCTCCTCTGTCCATGGGATTTTTCAGGCAAGAATACTAGAGTAGGTTGCCAGTTCCTTCTCCAAGGGATTTTCCAAACCCAGGGATTGAACCCGGCTCTCCCACATTGCAGGCAGATTCTTTACTGTCTGGGCCACCAGGGAAAATCTTAAGGCATCTTTTTTAACCTCTGCTTATCTCCGATGGAAGAAGTTAAGAATATGTCCTTTGTAAGTCTCAGCTCCCAAAAGACACAAACGACTTCAAAATTGAGATTTTCTGGCTCTTTTCTTGGATATTTAATAACACTAAGAGCCATGAGAGCTAACTATGGACATCCCTTGGTGTTACAGTTCCAAATTTTAAAGTTCTGGCACCACAATGGTCCAATATGATTTAAGCATGTACTGGGTTTCTTTTCCGAGCCTTGAACTTAGGAGAGGCCATAAATGTTAATCCAGGCTAGGGATGAAAACAGGATACTCAATTTTTTATGGGATCATAAGAGAAAAATTAAATTGTAGGTCTGGATGGTATAAAAGGTACACAGGAAGGCTCAGTTTGTTTCCCTGTCTAAAATGGTCATGTGTTTCTGAACTGAAATTAGTTCAGCACAAAGCCTATCCATAGCTGAAAGGATATAAGCTAAATTTTACCCTTATATCATTCTGCAGCTAAAAGGATATAAGTGGGAACAGCAAGATAGCCATGGATCTTACTTATGTATTTTACACAGGATGAAGATTTGTCTATTATTGGGGAGAAGGGCTCACACACACAGAATAACCTCTATGAAATAAACAAAATTGAAAAGATAAACTAAAGTAAACCCAAAACATCACTGGACTCAAATCCCCTGTGATACTCTGGACTGCACATGTCCAGATAGTTTAAGAGAAAATGAATTTAGCTCATGAGGCCTTTTCCTTTGTGCATGCTAAATGCACACTTCAGTGCAGATTTGTGCACACTTCAGTTGTGTCCGACTCTTTGCAACCCCATGGATTGTAGGCTCCCAGCTTCCTCTGTCCATGGGGATTCTCTAGGCAAGAATATTGGAGTGGGTTGCCATGCCCTCCTCCAGGGGATCTTTCTGATCCAGGGATCGAACTCGCATCTCTTACATCTCCTGCACTGGCAGGCGGGTTCTTTACCACTAACACCACCTGGAAAGCATAAAACATATCCAATGAATGGCAAAGGCTTTGGATGAGGCCAGATGGCAGAAAAGTCACAAAGAAGGCTTTGAAAGGAAATCCATAATAAGAGCAGAAAGTGGGAGCATTTTCTCTAGTGATTTACACCCCAAACCAAAGCCGAGGACTTTGTCATTCTGTCTCACTGGGGAGAAGGACTGCTTGTACCTTAGAGGACAGGAACTCCAAATGGGAGTAAACGGTAAATAGTAAATAGTAAATGGGGGCCCAGGCAGTTTTTCTGTAGTCTCTGAACCAACATCATTCATGCAAGAATATCTTCCCCTGTACATTTACAATCCACCCAAATGTGGCAAATGCAGGGACTCAGATCAAGGACAAGTATAGAAAGAATTGGAGTCAGTAGTCTGCCTACATCTTTAGCAAGCAGGGAACACAATTTCTGTCTTTACAAAAAGTGACTCTGGCAGCTGCTTTCTCTAAAAGGTCCACAGAGATTTGGCTTGAGCAGCAGCACTCCAGCTCTACAGCAGCCTACCTCCAGCCACCCAGCATGGAAAAGGCAGCGCTTCAGTCAGTGGAGAACTACAGATAAACATGCCCCCGCTAGGATCTGGTGTCTGGGAGCCCAATGTTTCAGAGCTTGGTGTCGACTAGGTCTGCTGATGGTAGCAGGTTAACAGAATGAACACCTATAAGGAAACTCACAGGACTCCATCTTATACTAAGTGGAAACCAAGGGAAATGTCCGGACTCTATTAATTTACCAGGAGGAGTCTGTTTGTTTTACAATTACGACCTTTTCTTGACCACACCAGTTGGTAAAGTCTGGATATGGTGATAGATGTGCAAACGTTTTGGTAACTTGACTTTTATACTGAATAAATTATAACAACGTAAATATTTACTATTCTTTACAAGTATTTCATGAAATGATTTTTGACTGAAGCATGATATTCTATCATATGGACATACAGCTTAACTCATTTAACTAATCCTCCAGATATGGAAATTTAAGGTTGCTTCTTTTTTTTCTTTTCAAGTTTACATAGTGCCACCACAAATGTATTTGAAGATATATCTTTGAAAATATGCTTTTGTGTATATCCCCAATAATTTACCAGTTGGGATTTTTATAGCTTTTCATTTCAGCAAGTTTCTATAGTTAACAAATCATAACCTTAATGTCTATTTTTCTTTTGCTGTATTTAAAAAATTCACCCTTTCTTTAATGAGTCGTATGCTTTTAAAAGCGTACAAAGTAAAAAACAAAAAAGGGAAAGACAGATTTTTACTGATTCAATGCTCAGTCCATCCTTATCATACTTAAGATTTGAAAATCTATTTTCATATTGTCATTTGACAGTGATAATTAAACCAATTTTAACAAATTGAAGAATATTTTATTTTCCTCTGAAGACTTCCCTTATTTGCCCTTATCAGAAGATGTCACTCCTTCAAGATAGGTGAGTATCAAATTTAAATCACAAATATTCAAACCAAATTAACAAGGAGAATTTCAAGTCATCTCAATGTCATGGTGACAATATCCAGATTTCAATACATTTACAATTATCTTGTAATGATTTCAATACATTTACATTACATTCCTGTTCCCTGTTACAAACTTCTCTACCACATGAATTGGTAGTCATACCACAATACAACCGTAACTTTTTTAAAAAATGAAGACATTTTTTTCTAAAGCATTTTGGAAGTAAATTAAATATTAAAATTCATGTTCAGTTTTCTTTTTCATAAATCTGTCAACTTTTCCTTACCTTAAAAGTAAACTATGTGAGACAAGAAAAATAAAAGCTAGACATAGAGACAACCAGCCAAAAATTCTGATTTGGAAGAACACTGAGCTTTTCTATATAGCTGCAAATTGCCTAGCTGAGACTGAGAGAATTCTAGCTGCTGGGCATTTGTGTTAATTCCTCAGTTGTCCCCATTTGTGACTCTATGGACTGCAGCCCACCAGGCTCCTCTGTCTATGGGATTTTTCAGGCAAGGATACTGGAGGTATCCTTCTCCAGGCACTTAGTAGGTATTATTTAGTTCTTCCACGAGCTTTATGAGGGAAGTTATTACTATAGATGAAGGGGACTTAGAAATCTTTAAGACTTTGCCCAATAGCACATAGCAAGTGAGTTGAAGACACCTGTAGTATTCTAGAACAAGTGTACATCCAACCCATGCCCACTGCTTTCCAATACAACAGTGGTGTGAATTAGAACTATTGACAGAGTATGCCTTCCTTGATACTAAAGTATGGCTTGATCTCTGCTTAGTGAAAAGCCCAGAACTCTGGGAAAGTAAGTGTAATTATTTGTACAAAATTAATAGAGTCTCAAGATAATAATGAGATTAATTAAATTATAAACTACTAGAAACATATACATCTGACAGTCTCTCAGTTTGCTTTCTGAGTAGAAAACTAATGTAACTCAGAAAGGCATCCTGTCTCCACTCACGCTGAAGCTGGGGAACCCAGCTACCTGGCCTAACTACCACTTGAACAGGGCCAAGGGATAGTCAAACACACTCACCTCCCCAACTCATATATGTTCCCTCAGTCCCTTTATTGCCTGTCCTCTATCCCCAGGTTCAGCCTTCCTTGCCATACCAGGGGTCCTTCTCTGCCTCACAAGACTGCTCTGCATGAGAAATGGAAATCGAGGAGGCTGTCTTGGAGGTCTACCCTGTGGACGAATCTCTGAAGTAAAATCAGAACTTTCATGATTAATTTTATGCTACCTTATCTTCTGTGCTTTATTTTAAAAGACTTTCTCAGCCTTGAATTACGTTGTGAAAGGAAAGATCCTCTTTTTGCTGTTTAAGCTAAACCTTAATTAGGGAAGTGGGGTTGTTGGCTGGGGCAGGGAGAGATACAGAAAGAAAGTCTGTGGTGGTGTGAGATTCGGGCCTGCTTCACACTGCTTCAAAGCCACACTTTTAGCAAGTATTTCTCAGAAAATAATATTAAACTACTAATGTGAGGATATTCACTTTTTCTTAAACTCTTTGATAGGTTAACTGTAGATTTCCAGTCCCATACTCATTTGCAAACAGAACAATTCCTTTAAGATGAGTTACAGAGGATGACTGTGGCAAATAAAAGCTTTGGGATGGAAGGATAAAGGTAGTTAGTATACTTTTCATCACCTTTCCTCTGGACAGTTCAGTTTAGTTCAGTTCAGTCACTCAGTCTTGTCTGACTCTTTGCGACCCCAGGGACCACAGCTCGCCAGACCTCCCTGTCCATCACAAACTCCCAGAGTTTACCCAAACTCATGTCCATCGAGTTGGTGATACCATCCAACCATCTCACCCTCTGTTGTTCCCTTCTCCTCCTGCCCTCTATCTTTCCCAGCAACACGGTCTTTTCAAATGAGTCAGCTCTTCACATCAGGTGGCCAAAGGATTGGAGTTTTAGCTTCAACATCAGTCCCTCCAATGAACACCCAGGACTGATCTCCTTTAGGATGGACTGGTTGGATCTCCTTGCAGTCCAGGGACACTCAAGAGTCTTCTCCCACACCACAGTTCAAAAGGATCTTCAGTATCTGTGAGGACCTGGTGGGGAGGAGCAGAGTGGGCATGAGAGATTTCCCAAGGTCTTCACAGCAGCACAGTCAGTCCAAGGCAGACATTAAGGGCGACTGGGAGATGAGCCTGCAGTGACTGCCCTCCAGACCATTCAGTGCAGAGGCAGGGCCCACCACTCACGCTGAAGCTGGGGAACCCAGCTACCTGGCCTAACTACCACTTGAACAGGGCCAGCCAAGATGTTTATATATGTCTTCTTCAGTTTGTATTCCTCTATGTCCAAAATGCAGCTCTTTTGAGTCATCCCACTTGGTCGAGCTGCTTTCAGGGTTTTGCCAGTTCCCTGGGCTTGAATCTGGGCCCTGCCACAGGGTGAAGATGGCATGATGGAAGGGAAAGCCCCGAGGACACCCCGGCAATGTAGTCACAACTGCAAGCTGGGCGGGTCCTGTGCAGACCCAGTCAGCCCAGTGCCTCCTCTTCCCTTCTTCCAAAGTCAAGGAGTCTCCAGATTTTTGGCTGGAGGCACAGTGACTCAGTGTGGATGTTCTATTTTGCTGCCTACAATCTCCATTTTTTTGATACCAGCCCATTGCTCTGTTCTTTTCCAAGCACCAGGCTTTTCATGACTTCTAGACTACATCATTTCTGTCTTGCTGTCTCCACACATCAATACTTCCAAGGCCAGATAGTTTTCCCAAAGAATCCAATTTTTTCTTATAAATCCACGTTTGTTCACTCCTTTCCTAGAAAGTGGTCAATCCCCATCCTTCTAGGTGAATTTGATGATGAGATCCTGATTCATTAAACTCTATATAACAGATAAGGCTTTCCAAGTAGTGCTAGTGTTAAAGAACCTGCCTGCGAATGCTGTAGACACAAGATGCACGGGTTCAATCCCTAGGTTGGGAAGATCCCCCAGAGAAGGAAATGGGCTCTCACTCCAGTATTATTGTCTGGAAAATTCCATGATCAGAGAAGCCTGGCAGGTTCAAGGGGCCACAAAGGGTCAGATACCACTGAGCAACTAAGCAAAGCACATACAACAGATAAGGGGCTGGGGTAAAGATTTGAGCTGTTAAGTAGAAATAAATATGATAATGTAGCAATTAAAGATTTATCATATTATTGATTAAAATTAGTAAATATTACCATATTGCTTAATCGATATATCAAATTACTTAATTGCTAAAGTAGCAGAGATCTGCTAGGCCTTATACATGCCTAATTTTAATAAGTTGGTCTGACACTTAACCTTACAAAAGAGGTCTCTCTCAAGGAAACAAAATTATGCTGGAAAACTGAGCTTATAAAGTACATGTACTAATAATATCATCTAAGCCATACTATTAAAGGTGACAGATATGACATTTGCTGACAGATAAAAATTGACTTAATCAAGTATTAATAGTAATAAATCGAGGCAGGATTTAAATATCTGGTCTAATGTGACTTTCCTATCAATCAAAATCTGTGATCTTGCTGCCCTGAAAGGAGATAAATTTCTATTGCTTTAGGACAGTGTAGTAACTACTTCATAATGAGGCTTACCTATCATCAGAGAGCTGTGAAATCTTCAAATATGTGCAAAGGCTCATTTATGTAGTTAAGTGGTTGGTCCATACACTTAGCATCAGACTATTCATTTTAAGAATATAGAAAATATTCAGAGTTCATAGAGAAAGTGAGAAGGCCTCTTTAATTTTTTTAAACAATATTGAACCTACAAATATGTGGGTGTGTGGGTGGGTGGATGCATGAATATGTGTGTCCATATTTTATTGTGCAATGCAGAGTATAAATGCTCTAGATTCAGGGACCACAAGCTGGTGGTCTTGCATGCAAATTCATCCTGCAGACATGAAGACATACTTTGTTTGGCCCATAGTGTTTTAAACATAGGGACATTTCACAGAAAAAAATCTGGATTTCTGATTTCATTTTGGAAAATCAGGCAACAGTGGGCATTCCCACACAGCAACAGTTGGTTTGATCTGAGTAGGAGCTGTCCCATTTAGGTGCAATATATACACTTAAATTTGCCACAATCTCTTCATGCTACTTTCTTCTATCCTGCTTCACTCATTTACATAAACTGCCAGGCTTCTGTTGGTAATTTAAGTTTTTTTTTGTTGTTGTTAACCTCTGTTTCAGACAGTCAAAACCACCTCAAACATTAGAGTAGAAAGGGTTGAAGAATAAAGTATTTAAGGAATACATCATGAATAAAGGGATTTAACATGGGAATTTAAAAGTGAATGTAAAAGGACTTCAGATAGTTTGAAGGGGAAAAGGAAGTCTCTTTAGTAAGGGAAAATAGGATGAGTGGGGCTTCAGGCATCAATGATGCCTAGACATTGAGATTTGGGTAGGCAAGTAAGACTAACATTCCACATTAAGGAAATAAGGTATTTGTGTTTAGTCTAATTTGGTCAGAAATGAGAATCCTGTGAAGAAATTGTAGGAAGTTGTTGATTGAAAAAAAAAAAGCACAATGTGAGAGTTAAATTTTATTTGGGGCAAAACGAGGACTATAGCCCGGAAGACAACAATTCAGACAGCACTGAAAATCTTCTCCGAAGCAGTAGGGGGAAATGCCAGTAGATGTGTGATTTTGGTGAAAGGGGTGTACATACAATCAAGCATATGTTTTTTGCAGAAGGTTTCTGCTGGTCCCTTGAAGGTGAATACTTGTCATGATGAGCGGTCTTCACCATGAAGGATGTTACTGCTCTTCTAGGTATGAGGAGATAAAAGAATTGAACTCATAAAATCTTCTTCTGAAAACATCTAACTATCTGAAGACCTGTTCTGCCAGTTTTTCCCAGAGCCCATAGTGCCTCATTTCTGATCTCCACTCTGAACTCCTTTCAGGGGGTGTTGAAGGTTGGCAGCTGGAGTGGCTCATAATTTAATCCTTGCAAAGGTAGATGGCAAGTGCCAGTTTGTAGGCAAAAAGTTATATGATATGATGAAAGTGATATTTTGTAGCTAACAGTTGGTAGAGGAATATGTTGAGAGAAATTGTACTCACATGTAATAGTTGGGTAGTTGTGCAGTAAATTGGTGTGAAATAAGGAGGAACTCCCAGCTGGAGATTTGCAGTACCAGGAAAGACTGTACATGAGACCTTTTGAAAGACTAAGCAACGGGCCTTGAAGAACATGTACTTTCCCAAATTGATATATTCACAGGTATATCACTCAGTTCAGTATAGTTCAGTTGCTCAGTCATGTCCGACTCTTTGTGACCCCATGGACCACAGCATGCCAGGCCTCTCTGTCCATCACCAACTCCTGGAGTCTACTCAAACTCATTTCCATTGAGTTGGTGATGCCATGCAACCCTCTCATCCTCTGTCATCCCCTTCTCTTCCCACCTTCAATCTTTCCCAGCATCAAGGTCTTTTCAGATGAGTTAGTTCTTTGCATCAGGTGGCCAAAGGATGGGAGTTTCAGCTTCAGCATCAGTCCTTCCAAGGAACACCCAGGACTGCTCTCCTTTAGGATGGACTGGTTGGATCTCCTTGCAGTCCAAGGGACTCTCAAGAGTCTTCTCCAGCATCACAGTTCAAAAGCATCAATTCTTTGGTGCTCAGCTTTCTTTATAGTCCAACTCACATCCATACATGACTACCGGAAAAAACATAGCCTTGACTAGATGGACCTTTGTTGGTAAAGTAATGTCTCTGCTTTTTAATATGCCATCTAAGTTGGTCATAACTTTCCTTCCAAGGAGTAAGCATCTTTTAACTTCATGGCTGCAGTCACCATCTGCAGTGATTTTGGAGCCCCATAAATAAAGTCAGCCACTGTTTCCCCATCTATTTCCTGGCTTTAAAATACAAGGTATATTTGTTACATTAAATAATTAGTACTTAATTTATCTTGCGATAAAATCTATTATTTATTTGAATTTATTGTCTTTTAATTGACACTATTTCTGAGGCCAATTATTTCTCCATACCTTTGACTTTCATCTTACCTCTCTTCAACATGGTAAATTGTCTATCCTTCCTCTAGGTTCCTTGGTAATCCACTTATATTGTAATAGATGATAATTTTTAAAATATAATTCTTATTTAAGGGAGAATGGATATGAAGACAGGACTCAGAAAAATAAATTTTAGATATTTTGAGTTGTAAAAGATCTTAGTGATTAATCTAATCCCCTTATTTTCTGAACTGTTGGTCATAAAACTGAGGCTCAGTTGATGCAAATGATAGATTGAACCAATAAAAATGGCTACTTTTGAGCAATGCAAAAGTTTATTCCTTCCAGTCACAGGAGTTTAGGTAAATTAGCTCCTAGCAAGATTTGCTCTGGTGTTCTGTAAGATCATACCTGTACTACTTAGTCAATCAAGAATATCTGAGAATTCTTGAAGTCTTAACTTGAGGTATACTACATTTCATTTTACTAGCTGAGATTACTGGAGTTCTGATGCAGAAAGTTTTGTTAGCCTATACCTCTAAGGAAGTCTCAAGTTAGAGTAGCATGAGTCCTGATACAAGGTCTGGTTCAAGGACCCGCTCCATTTGTAGCCTGGCTAAGATGCATCTAGCTCTGAGGAGGATTTTATCTTCATTAAAATTTATAGGTATTTTAACCCACAAATTAATTAAAATGCCTTCTACCTGAAATTGAAATATTGTGGCAACAACACATTATCTAATAAAACAATTTATACACAAAGAGGATTTTATTCTCTATTTTGAAAGATCCACCTCTAAATTTTAATGCCTTGGTTGGATGTTGGCCAATATGACTCTCTCTCCACATATATCATAAATCCAGATCTTTTAAAGCAGATTTTAGTAGATGTTGATGACATCTAGATTACAAACTCTAGCTAAAACAAAGTATCAGTTCACAGTGATTCTACTAAAAATAAGACCAAATGTCTATGTAATTCAGATGGCTTGCTGTCTATATGGGTCTGGATATATAATAAACTGACAAACTATAACTAAAATGAATTCTATTTTCTATCTACTAGGATAAATCATAAATTTAACATCCTATAGTAGTTTCTCAATCAAAGGAGAAAATTTATATACTGAGAATAATACACATAACTGCGTTTTTCTAAATATATGTATATCAAATAATTATAAAATATCTTGTGATTAGAAATAACTTCTAGAAGAAAGCATTAACTAATTGTATTCAAGAATATATTTGATTGCCTTTCTGAAATTATTCTCAAAGTGAGTTGTCAAGCTCATTTTAAAGCCAATGTTCATTTTAAGAAACTGAGAGTTAAATGTCATGTAAACCTAACACTGAAGATGATTTATTAATGCATAACCCTTCCTCAGTGGATAGGAAAGAGCCAAGTAGTTGAAATGTTCAGAGAAGCCTTTTTAGGATGGCAGTTTCCTTATCTTAAAAGCTGGTAGCCCTTTGGTTTCTGATGGCATCACTGCCCCCTGAGATTATTTTCAAAACTGAGAACCAAGAAACCATTTAGATGGAGCATATGAGCACTGTCTTTTGAACTGCATGTCTAATAATTTCTTTGTTCCAAAATGACAGTTACTTTAGCATTTACAAAAGCTTGGAATCTGATTTTTGAACAAACTTGGAAAGTTTAGAACTGAAATTAAAATTTCTATTGCCAGGAATTCCTCAGTGGGCCAGTAGCTAAGACTCCACACTCCCTGTGCAGGGGACTTGGGTTTTACCCCTGGTTGGGGAACTAGATCTCAGATCCTGTATGCCTCAACTAAAGATCCTGCATGCTGCAATGAAGACCCAGCACAGTCCATTAAATAATTTATTTTTAATTTCTATTACTGAAAAAGTACACTTCTTCAGAAACCATTCTGATCAATTGTTCCCTGATTGTTGTTTGTAATTTCAATTTCTCAAGATTAATGAGATTGTGTGTCCTTTCTTTCCTCAGTGGTTTGTTTTCCCTAATCTAGCCTGTGTGTGTATGTGTGTGTGTGTGTGTGTGTGTGTGTGCATGTGTGCACGTGCATGCTAAGTTGCTTCAGTTGTGTCCAACTCTTTGAGCTCCTCTGTCCATGGTATTCTCCAGGCAAGAATACTGGAGTGGGTTGCCATGCCCTCCTCCAGAGGATCTTCCAGACCCAGAGATTGAACCCCCATCTCTTTTGTCTCCTGCATTAGCAGGTGGGTTCTTTAGCACTAGTACCATCTATTTCAGAAATCCTACACATCTGACCAATATAAAATAATATTTGACCCACAGTGACTCACTCTCTTTGCTCTTACAGACCCGAATATTTTTATAGCACTTACCATCTGGCATCTTGTGGACATATTTGTAGTCTTTGCTTGCTGGCTTGTCACTCGCTCCACTAGGTGAACTTGGTGGGGACAAGGCCTAATCTGGTTTGTTTGTGCCCACAGTGCCTGGCACAAAATATGTGCTAAATAGACTTTGAATACATTGATGAATTACTGAACATTAAAAAAAGAATTTACTATCATATTAGAACACAATCCTGCCAATTTTTTTCTTCCACACAAAGATTATATATATGTGGAAATTAAAAAAAATACTTAAGGATTTTGCAAAATTAATTCATCATAGTATCAACCCTTGAGATCTACCCACTCATGTAGAGAGTTTTTGTGTCACAAATGAAGGGGAATAAAGGAAAAGAAGCTAACATACCCTATAAAAAGATATGATCAACCAACTCAGTGTATCAGAGAATCCTAACAATGCTAATCCATCACTTATGATAAATTCAAACAACATTTACTTTTTGGCAGGTAACTTTGTGCCAAGAATTTATCTTGCATTCTCTTTATTTATGATAAAACAAAAGTGACATTACACTTTGTCATGAAAGAATACTTTAAGTGATGCTTTTAATATATATATACACTGTACTTGAAGCAACTTCTTCCTGATTTATGATTATAGATGCCACTATTCAAAAGCTGTGGTAGTTGATATAAAAAGGAGTGTGCTCAGCTACCATGTGAGTGAGGATTGATGCATGTTCCATTAGACTAGAAATCTTAATGCCTTATCCACTCCCAATTTTTTCCTAAGCAAGCACAAATTGGGTTTTTATCTCTGGAGATACTCACCTGCCAACAGAATAAAATTCACATGCATTAAGATCTGTGATCTTAACATACTTTAATTTTATGTGCTATACTTGGAGACTAGTCTTTTGTGGGATCCCGTAAGGAATTTTGCTTTTGGCTTGGCATTATTTTTTAGCATTTAAAGTTACATGCTTTGAGGCTGACAGTACTTTGACTTTATAGACTATGTGTGCATTGCACAGTTCATTCACTAATGAATCAATTTCCTTTAGAGTATACTCTATGTGTATGTGCTCTTTCTATCTCCCTGTCTCTCTCTCATGTGTATGCACTCATGTACATTTATTCCTTTGATAGAGATTCCATTGGGGACCATTATTAATCTTTTATTTTTGATCTAGGTAAGTATTGCTTGTAATATGCTCAAGATCAAAAGAGAGGAAAAAGAGGAAGTGGACCTTTTACATCACTTCATGATGCTTTTGGAATTATACTAAGTTAGGCTATAAATGTTTCCAAAATGACCATTCAGGTATGACCTAAATCAAATCCCTTATGATTACACAGTGGAAGTGACAAACAGATTCAAGGATTAGATCTGATAGACAGAGTGCCTGAAGAACTATGGACAGAGGTTCATGACACTGTACAGAAGGCAGGGATCAAGACCCTCCCCAAGAAAAAGAAATGTAAAAAAGGCAAAATGGTTGTCTGAGGAGGCTTTACAAATAGCTGTGAAAAGAAGAGAAGTGAAAAGCAAAGGAGAAAAGAAAAGATATACCCATCTGAATGCAGAGTTCCAAAGAATAGCAAGGAGAGATAAGAAAGCCTTCCTAAGTGATCAATGCAAAGAAATAGAGGAAAACAATAGGATGGGAAAGACTAGAGACCTCTTCAAGAAAGTTAGAGATACCAAGGGAACATTTCATGCAAAGATGGGCTCAATAAAGGACAGAAATGGTATGGACCTAACAGAAGCAGAAGATATTAAGAAGAGGTGGCAAGAACACACAGAAGAACTATACAAAAAAGATTTTCCTGACCCAGATAACCACAGTGGTGTGATCACTCACCTAGAGCCAGACATCCTGGAATGTGAAGTCAAGTGGGCCTTAGGAAGCATTACTATGAACAAAGCTAGTGGAGGTGATGGAATTCCAGTTGAGCTATTTCAAATCCTGGAAGATGATGCTGTGAAAGTGCTGCACTCAATATGTCAGCAAATTTGGAAAACTCAGCAGTGGCCACAGGACTGGAAAAGGTGTTTTCATTCCAATCCCAAAGAAAGGCAATGCCAAAAATGCTCAAACTACTGCACAATTGCACTCATCTCACATGCTACCAAAGTAATACTCGAAATTCTTCAAGCCAGGCTTCAATAGTATGTGAACCGTGAACTTTCAAATGTTTAAGCTGGATTTAGAAAAGGCAGAGGAACCAGAGATCAAATTGCCAACATCCATTGGATCATTGAAAAATAAAGAGAGTTCCAGAAAAACATTTGTTTCTGCTTTATTGACTATGCCAAATCCTTTGACTGTGTGGATCACAACAAACTGTGCAAAATTCCTCAAGAGATGGGAATACCAGACCACCTGACCTGCATCCTGAGAAATCTATATGCAGTTAAGGAAGCAAAAGTTAGAACTGGACATGGAACAACAGATTGGTTCCAAATTGGGAAAGGAGTACATCAAGGCTGTATATTGTCACCCTGTTTATTTAATTTATGTGCAGAGTACATCATGAGAAATGCTGGGCTGGATGAAGCACAAGCTGGAATCGAGATTGTCAGGAGAATATCAATAACCTCAGATATGCATATGACACCACCCTTATGGCAAAGCAAAGAAGAACTAAAGAGCCTCTTGATGAAAGTGAGAGGAGAGTGAAAAAGTTGGCTTAAAGCTCAACATTCAGAAAACTAAGATTATGGCATCTGGTCCTATCACTTCATGGGAAATAGATGGGGAAACAGTGGAAGCAGTGACAGACTATTTTGGGGGGCTCCAAAATCACTGCAGATGATGACTGCAGCCATGAAATTAAAAGATGCTTGCTCCTTGAAAGAAAAGTTATGACCAAACTAGACGGCATATTAAAAAGCAGAGACATTGCTTTTCCAGCAAAGGTCTATCTAGTCAAGGCTATGGTTTTTCCAATAGTCATGTATGGATGTAAGAGTTGGACTATAAAGAAAGCTGAGCGCCAAAGAATTGATGCTTTTGAACTGTGATGTGGGAGAAGATTCTTGAGAGCCCCTTGGACTGCAAGTAGATCCAACCAGTCCATCCTAAAGGAAATCAGTCCTGAATATTTATTGGAAGGACTGATGCTGAAGGTGAAATTCTAATACCTTGGCCACCTGATGTGAAGAACTGACTCATTTGAAAAGACCTTGATGCTGGGAAAGATTGAAGGTGGGAAGAGAAGGGGACGACACAGGAAGAGATGTTTGGATGGCATCACCGACTCAATGGACATGAGTCTGAGTAGACTCCGGAAGTTGGTGATGGGATCACAAAGAGTTGGACACATGAGCTACTGAACTGAACTGAGATGAAGACTGGAAGAAAATCGTTAAAAACTAACAAACAAACAAAGCAGTAGTTTTCAACCTGTAACTCCTTTAAGACTAGATTTTTGATTGGAAGTTTCCATTTTCAAATTAAATATATGCAACTGCTTTGGGTCCCATTACCCTCCCATTAGTTCTTTTTAAGTCCTTACATGTTTCACCCTCTGGCAATAATTGGTCCTGCAAACCATTGTGGATGCTTTTAGAGTAAGGATCCTGTCTGAATACAATACTTTTGAATAACACTTGACACAAAGCTGGCAGAGTTCTTTTTTTCTTTTATTAGCGGTGTGACCTTGGACAAGTCAGCAACCACTCTAGAAATAGATTTCCTTACCTGCAAAATAAGAGAATTGAGCTAGAAAACTAACTTCCAATTGTTGTTCTAGGAAATGGAAGAAGAGAAGAGGGAATAATATAAGCAGATATCTGGTTTTCTTGTTCTCACTAGGACAGATCCTATTTGATTGTTTTGCATAATGACTGTTTAGATAATGAAAGAATCACAAAAGTAATGCAAGTTAGGAAATCTCTGGGCTAGAAGATCATCAGGGCTCTTTCTAGTATTAACTATTTTTGAGCATCCTCCTGATCTGTAGGTTACACAGGAAATAAAAATAAACATACTCTGGGTAGTGAGATTATGGAAGATTTTTCATTTCTTTTTGTTTTTTTCTCTGTATTTTCAACAGTGGGCATACATAATTATTCAAAAATTAGTACTCTTTAAAAAGTAGCTACAATGAGCATATACACTGTAACAGTCAAGAAAAACTTGATTTTAAAGAAATTTTACTGATATCTACAAGTTATATACTGAATAAACATAGGGGAGAGAAAGAGACAGACAGGCAGAAAAGCACACAGTTATGGGTTGATATTTTCAAAGCATAGAATTTAAAAATCATCTTATATAGATTAGAACATGAGTTATGACTTATTCTGTATAACCAAGTCAGTCCCAAATTACATAAGCTTCATGTGCTTTCCATTCTTAGAAATTATTAGGTGTAGTTTATATTCATTGAATACATACTTTAAAAAATAAGATTTTTAACCGATTCATTTTTTAATGATTGGTCTTTAGAAAATTGAATAAAAGAAAAATTACCACTAGTATTAATTAGTAAATGAGAAATGTTACATACAGTTTAAAAAAACCTCTATAGCTTAAAGCCAAGAAAATTCTTTCTCTAGTCTAGTTTTCTAACTTTTCAAAAAACAATATAATATATTCAAACTCAAACTAATATTTTTAAATTGCCTCTAATAAGCCATTTTCTCAAATCATTCTGGCTTTTAAAGTAATCACTATTCAAGCTCCGAAGAGCAGTAGAGCCAAAAACCATTGTTTTAGTTTTTGCTGCTTTTAAAACCAGTTTGTTTTCCTGGAACCAGTCTGCCAAAGTCTTTTTGCAGTTCAGTAGTTAAGTGAGAAACAGATTTGCCATTAAAATGCACAGTCGTGCCATCTGCATAAAGATGTATAGAGCAGTAATGACATATCCATGTTAAATCATTAATAAAAAGAGAAAAGAGGATCGGGCCCATGACTGACACTGTTGCTTAATAACTGGAAGGAGAAGGAGTGGAAGAGACAGCCCTGTGAACAGTAACAGATTGATGTCTGTCAGAGCCATTTCTTATCTTTTGACAGCGTTTGGGCCAGAGCCCACGCTCCCTACCTTCTGTAGTCAAAGCCCATGGTTCACTAGGCCAAAGCAGTTTGAGAAATTAATAAAAACTATCACTTAATTCAGAATTCCCCTCAAGACATGTATTCATTAATATTAGGTTGTCATAGAGTGACATATGAAGGGTTGGCAAATTCCTTAAAGGCTTTTCATATGTGGAGCTCACGTGTGTTTCCCTCATCAGCATCTTTAAGCCTTCTAAATACTTATTATCAGAATTAACCACCACACTGATAGGCTTTATTGCGTGTTTTCTTATGTTATTTTATGTTGGGGAAATAGTTTCTGAGGGTATTACAATGAGTCATGAATTAAATAATTGGCATAGAATATACATTTCAAATTTAGGAAATGTCTTTGAAAAGGAAAAATGGGGCAGATAAATGAATTTTACTTTGGGGTAAAAAAGTTATACCATTTGATCTTCATTTTTCTGGTGGTAAAGTCAGTGAACCATATATATTGTGATATAACATGTGAAGTTACAGGATAAATTGTAGATAAAATGCTTCTGGCCCTTAGAAATTAACCCATAAGAAAGATGGATAATTCAAGCATCAAAAATATATAAAGGAGTTCAAAACAAATTCTGGCTGCTTACAATGTAAATACATCTACAGGATGTCCCATAGGATCTATGGGAGTCCTGAATTGATTGGAGTAAAAAGATTTAAGTGGCATTAGTCTGGAAAGATTTTTAAAAAGACATAAATTGGGGGGAATACTGACTATTTTGATAGTCTAAATTCACCTTCTACTATAGATATTAGTCATAGATTATAAAGTTCATAGTTGTATAGTTCAACATTCAGTGAGACCTGAAAATATGTTATCTTTTCTTGCCTATATCTGCTATCATTTCCTCTGTGATATAAATAAATATGTGCTATAGGATGACCATATGTTTGCGGGTCAAGGGCTCTAAGTCTCGTCTCCCTCGGACACTAACTAGTTGAGTGATAGTAAGCAAGTCAGTCTCCTTCTTCCTCAGATTTTCCTACCATAAATTTAGATCCCTTCTAGCCCTTGCATTCTAGAATTTTACTGTGTTAATAATGATCTTACAGTTGTGGGGATAATGTGTACATTAAAACCCTCCCTGACCATTCTAAGAGCTTTATAAATGCCTGTTAGAGGGCTCCATACAAGTGCACAGCACATGTATTAATAAAAAGGAAATCATCAGGCTTCCCTTCCACAGCTGTTTACTCTGAGAGATCCCAGTCATATGCCAGGAACTGTGCTTGGCATGGTGACACAGAAAGACCCAGTTCCTGTATTTATGGAGCTTCTAGTTCAGTGGGAGACATTAAATACTTGAGGGAAGAAACAAGTCCATAACCGCTAGTTATGTTAACTAATTTGGAAAAAAGCATGTTTCTAGGGGGCTTCCTAAATGGTGCTAGTGGTAAAGAATCTGCCTACCAATACAAGAGATGCGAGAGACATGGGCTGAATCCCTGGGTTGGGATGGTCCTCTGGAGGAGGGCATGGCAACCCACTCCAGTATTCTTGCCTGGAGAATCTCATGGACAGAGGAGACTGGAGGTCGATGGTCCATAGGTTCACAAAAGGTCAGACATGAATGAAGTGACTTAGCATGCATGCATAAGGTTCAAGGAGAAATTTACCTCAAGCTGGTTATATTCTAGCTGGAATTTACTAAGGGAGAATCCACGTGGGGTTATTTTTGAGGTATAATTGACATATAACTTTATATTAGTTTCAGGTATATAACCTAATGACTCATTTTTCGTATATATATTGAGAAATGATCACTACCAGATCATATGGCAATTCTATTTTTATTTTTCGGGGGAACCACCATACTGTGTGTTAGTCGCTCAGTAGTGTCCAACTCTTTATGACCCCATGGACAGTAGTCTACCAGGCTCCTCTGTTCATGGGATTCTCCAGACAAGAATACTGAAGTGGGTTGACATGACCTTCTTCAGGGGAGCTTCCTGACCCAGGGATCGAACCCAGGTCTCCCTCATCGCAGGTGGATTCTTTACCCTCTGAGCCACCTGGGAAGCCCCATTTTCTATAGTGGTTGTACCAATTTACATTCCCACCAATGGTACACAAGGGTTTCCTTTTCTCTATATCCTTGCCAGTACTGTTATTTATCTTTTTTGATAATAGCCATTCTGACAGGTAGTGGCTTCCCTGACAGCTCAGATGGTAAACAGTCTGCCTGCAGTGTGGGAGACCCAGGTCTGATCTCTGGGTTGAAAAGATCCCCTGGAGAAGGAAATGGCAACCCACTCCAGTATTCTTGCCTGGAAAACCCCAAGGATGGCAGATCCTGGCAGGCTATAGCCCACTGGATCACAGTCGGACACAACTGAGCGAACATGTCCAGTCTGACAGGTGTGGGTGATATCTCACCGTGGTTTTGATTTGCATTCCCCAGATGATTAGTGATATTGAATATCTTTTCCTATATCTGTTGGCAGTGTGTATTTATTTCTTCTTTAGAAAAATGTTTATTCAGATTCTCTATTTTTTAAAGTTTTACAGCCTTTTATTTTATTTTTAATTGGAGGATAATTACTTTGCAGTATTGTGATGGTTACATCAACATGAATAAGCCACTCTGTCTATTTTTTAATTGGATTATTTGGTTTGTTGCTATTGAGTTATAGGAGTCCTTTGACCTGAGATGAATAGTATAAAATATGCAGGATATTTGCATAGGTATAATATGTGTATGTATGTACAGTATAAGCAAGAGATAATTGGGTGCTAGGATTCAGGGTGGAGAGAGAGTGCCAAAGTGTGTAAGACAAAGGAAACAATAAGTGCAAAAGCCTCAGACATACTAAAGAAGCTAAAAGAAGGTTACTGTTACTCCCCAAGGGACTAGTAGTTAGGCAGGGGCCACATTATGCAAGGGTTTGCAGGCTAGAATATAAATGCCATTGTGATTAGTGGCTGAGAAATACTTCTAAAAAATTCCTAGGAATTCATGGAACACTTTCCACTTCTGTGATAGGAAGAAAAAATGGACACTATCTTGAACGTTGTATTGACTTCATTTCTCTCTGAGTATCCTCTCTAATGAAGGAGCAGCTTGCTTACCAGCAAACAGAATGCTTAGAGAGTTTTCTGAATATTATGAACAGAGTAAGAAATAATAGTAACAGATGAGAGTCTGAGGCTCAATCATGTTTACCTAAAGTTGCCATTTTCATTAAAAAAAGCATGCACATCAACAAAACACGGTGATCAGAATTGCCTTTCCCTTATTGTTTTATTTGGCTAAAGGACAGACCCAAAATACATTCCATGAACAACCTGTATGTTGAACATTCTGAAAGATGTTGGATCCTTGCAACATCCTTGCAAAGTGAGTTCTGCAGACCAGTGGCATATTGAAGAGTATGTTAGAAATGCAGAATCTCAGCTCCCAAACCTGACCCACTGAATCTGAAACTGTATTTAAATCAAGATATTCAAGAGAATTTTTGTACACATTGAAGTTCAAGAAGTGCTGCTTTAGGTACTGGGAATAAATGAATTCAAAATAATGTATAAATTAGAGCATGGAGAGGAAATTTAAAAATAGCTTCCTTGTAGTTAATTATCATTTTAATGTAAAATATCCTTAACACTTTCATAAATTCAATTTTAATTATTGTTATGGAAAATGTTTCACTAGGAAACAATTACTCTAGGCACAGTGCCAACTGTTTCAAGGTTTAAAATTTACTCAAAACACAGCAAAATATTTTGAGTGTATACATATTTCCTTGTAGGGTAGAAATAGCCATGCTAAATATCAAATATTGAAATATCAATTATTGAAATTGTTCACAATGGTTAAGGGCAAGCAACTGTTCAGTGGTGTGTCCTTTTACTAAAATGATTGTTAAGTAATTGTCCAGCCTTTAAGACCCTTATAGTGAAAATTTAGAACTATTTATGGAATTCATGTTTGAAATTTCCAAGAGTATTTGGACTTATTTGGAGCTCAAGTTTATATAATAAAAACACATTCTTAACAATTTATATAACTAAATTTGGAGCTCCAAGCTTTCAATGGATGTATGAATCATAGGAGCCTTGCCAGATGTTTTGGAGTGTGGAATTCAAAACGCATTAGCAGCATGGCACGTCATGAAGTTTGATGCAAAACATTTCTTCTCTCTTTCCAAAAAGCCTTGTTTGGTTTCTATTGTAAGGCATGAACTATGGTGACAGTTCATAGCTCCAGGGAGACATCTAAAATCCTTAAGTAGTATCTACCCAGACAGTGGAAACATGAGGCAATTATCTACACAATCAATGTCATAAAAAAGCTTGCCCACCTGGCCATATCCAGAAGACTAAGTTCAAAATGTATTTACCTGTTAAAGTTTATTTCGGGGTTTTTTTTTTATGCCTAATATTCAGTAGACAATCTTTTGTTCCTTCCTCCATTTTTACCTGCTCATATCAACGGATGACCTTCTCTATTATTTACAAAGAAAACACAGTTAACTAGAAAAATCTTCTGAAAGTCCCATAGTTCTACCAACACAGCAGTCAGTATCTCTATTTCTCTGGATACTGCTATACCGTTTATACCTTCTTTTACTTATCCTTTGCCTTTGAATCTTTTCTCTCAGCTTGTAAATTTGTCCCAGTATTCAAGATTGAGGGCAAGAAGAGAAGGGGTGACAGAGGATGAGATGTTGGATGGCATCACTGACTCAATGGACATTAGTTTGAGCAAACTCAGGGAGATAGTGAAGGACAGGGAAGCCTGGTGTGTTGCAGTTCATGGGGTCACAAAGAGTGAACACAATTTAGCGACTGAACAATAACAGCAACAGTATTTAATAGCATCAAATTTGATATGAAATAGTGGGATTTTAATAAAAGTATAAGATTAAGGCTTTATTCTCAAGCATTTTAGAAAAACAAATATAACACATTCAAGTATCTTCTTTTGATACTGTGATCCCTTGAAGATGTCATTTGTTTTTCCCACTTCTTTTAGAAATAGACTTCTTGAAAGAGAAATGAACACAATTCAACTCCTTTAAAACATGAATTCTCATAAAAACTGGTGATTTATATATATATTAAATTGCTTTTGTCAGTACAAGGCATGCCTAAGTAGCAATGTGGAAAAGTAATCTATAACGATAACCTGGCATTTATTGAGAGTTGCTATTTTTTAAGTCGGAGAAGGCAATGGCAACCCACTCCAGTACTCTTGCCTGGAGAATCCCATGAACAGAGGAGCCTGGTAGGCTGCAGTCCATGGGGTCGCTAAGAGTCGGACACGACTGAGCGACTTCACTTTCACTTTTCACTTTCATGCATTGGAGAAGGAAATGGCAACCCACTCCAGTGTTCTTGCCTGGAGAATCCCGGAGATGGGGGAGCCTGGTGGGCTGCCATCTATGGGGTCGCCGAGAGTTGGACCCTACTGAAGCGACTTAGCAGCAGCAGCATCTTTTAAGTATTGTGTTAACTGTTTTAAGTAAGTATTTTTACTTAATTCACACAATAATCCTATGAGGTGTTCTCATCATTACCTTTATTTCTTGACACAGAAATGGAGGGAGATAACTTGCTCAAAGTCACACAACAAGGGGTGGATTTAAGATGTGAATGTTGACAGACATAATTTTAGAGTCCAAGTTCTTACCCAGATCCTACCTTCTGAATGGCCCTGTGATATGGTAAGCTCAGAACATCACTTGTATCTAGTATTTTCAGCAGTATTACTCTTAGATCAAAGGAAGAAGAGCCCTCACCCGGATTCCACATCCAGCTCTATTGTAAATCTTCCCCACAGTGTATGGTATCTGCTTTGCAAACGGGGCATACCACCCAAAGGACAGGTCCTCCCCTCTAAGGATAACTGGCATACCTGAATCTTGAATTGCCTTCCCAATAGCCTTTGTGCCACTTGTAAGCCATACACAGGCGTCTTTTCCAGATCTGTTCTCTCAAGCAAGCCATGGTGTCAGAATCCATACTTCTAGCTATGCCTGGGTGCTGCCAAGGGATGTCCACAAAGGGATGTTTCCCCCCTACCACATTCCAGCACAGAAATCCAAGGAATCTAAAGAGTCTAAAATCTGGCCTCCAGGTAACAAACAGAATGGAAAATTTTTCCAAGTAGGGCAGAGAACATTTTAGTTTACATCTGCTTAAGCTTGACTGAAAACCCTTAAATATTTAGACATATGGTATATGGGCCCCAACTCTTTGTTTGTCCCAGGTCCTGCAATTCTTAGGAGTGGGCCTGGATGTAGAGTTTTTTTGTTTGTTTTTTTTTTGCCTTTTGCCTTTTAAAACTACAAGAGACTGAATGCCACAAAGGTTGTTGTTGTTGTTGTTGTTTTCATGTCTATCACAATATTATGCATCTTAGAACAGTATTTTCTAGATTTTAGTATGTACAAGAATCATTTGGAGCAATGACTATCCAAATTTAATGTGAATAGGAATCACCAGCTTGTTAAATTGCAGGTACTGAGTCAGCAGGTTGCAGGTGAGGCCTGAGAGTCTGAATTTCTAACAAGCTCCCAGGTGATGCTGATCCTCGGTCTTTGGACCACATTTGGAGAATTGAGGACTTACAGTACTTGTTTAAATGCAAATTATTGGGCATAACCTTCAGGAATTCTGATTAAGGTGATCTAAAGGGGACCCAGATGGAAAGCAAAACAGAATTTTTAAGAAGCAACATAGGTGGTGCTGGTCTGTAGCCCATATTTTAAGAACAAATGCTTTAGAACATGTTTCTTAAACTGTACTATGCATAAAGCTGACTGGAGAACTTGTCAAAAACCAAGATTCTGAGTTATTTAGAGGCTGTATATCTGATGGGCTTCCAGGGGACATTAGTGCTACAGACTTCCTGACCACACTCTGAATAGAGAAAATAGAAGGGAGCATCTCAGGCTCTTCAACAGCCATTTTGAATACAAGTTATTTGATTGAGAAGCAAAAAGTGAGAAGGTGATTTGGAGTGTTCTGTCTGTGGACAACACTCTAACTCCTTTGCTCCACAAACTTCATATAAATAACTTCAGAGCCTTTGTGTGACTTCAGATTTGCTAATGGCCCCTTTCCTGAATTTTTTCTCAAGTTTGGTCCTTCTTCTGTCCCTGCTGTCGGTAACAACTGGGCTAATACTTTTTGTCAATGTTTCCAAGAAGCGTCTGTGTATTATCCAATAACCTGAATAGATGAGACATATCAGACATTTGGAAAAGAAAGGATACTTTACTGGGGGAATGGAGTTTCCATCTTATGAGCCCCACTCAGTGAACATTGTGAAAGGTTATTAATCTTATAAATGGGAATGTACAGAGGACTAATTCAGATACTGGGGTTTCCTGGAAGAATCCATTTTAAAGCCTGAATCATCAACAATTAACAATAATTGTTAACCAAACAATTAACAATAGGTACAGTCTAAGAGGAGTTTTGTTTTGTTTTTTTTTGCTACAGAAGCCAGTCTGAGTACCTGGGGCCTAAGGAAGACGTCCTGGGTAACTTCTTTCATCCCACTCATCTGGTGGGGCTGCCAGGGCTCTTCTCGTGCCTCTAAAGCTAGTGTCTCAGAGGGATGACAAGGCCCAGGGTCATCCCTCTGAGAACTCAAATGCTACACGTGTCACCCTGATGTGAGAGACACTAGCTTTATTGAAAGGGATAAGGTCAAACGTGCCAGCAAAAACATACACCACGTATGAATCTCAACACTCCCTAAGAACAATTCTGAATCTTCCCCAGTGTTCTAAATCTTCAGTGTAAAAGATCCCATGTCAAATAAGTTAAGGCTGTAGATTTATTCACATTTATACACATTTGTAAAGGTAAGTGGTCTAGCCCATGTGAATTTTCTGATGCTGAGTAAACCTTGAACTCCTATTAAAAGCTTTGCCACATTCATTACATTTGTAAGGTTTCTGTCCAGTGTGAATTCTCTGGTGGATAATGAGATGCAACTGCCACCTAAATATTTTCTCACATTCCTTACATTTTTGAAGCTTCTTTACAGTATTAACTCTCCAACGACTCCTGTGGGTGGAAGCCTCCCATACTCACGGTACCACCTGGGCATGAATGTGGATACTCTGGTACTCAATGAGGTACAAGCTTCAGCCTAAGGCCTTCCTGCACTCTCTGCATCCATAGGGCTTCACCCCGGCATGGATAATCTGGTGCTGGACAAGGGTGGGATTCTGGCTGAAGGCCTTCCCACACTCACTGCACTTATACGGCCTCTCGCCTGTGAGCACCCTCTGGGGTATTGTGAGCTGTGTGCTCATGCTGAAGGCTTTTCCACATTTGAGGCACTAGTAGGGTTTCTCCCCCTTATGGATCCTGTGTTAGTAAATGAGGCTCGAGCTCTGGCTGAAGGCCTTCCCACACTCACTGCACTTATACGGCCTCTCGCCTGTGAGCACCCTCTGGGGTATTGTGAGCTGTGTGCTCATGCTGAAGGCTTTTCCACATTCGAGGCACTCGTAGGGTTTCTCCCCCTTATGGATCCTCTGATGGTAAATGAGGCTCGAGCTCTGGCTGAAGTCACTTCCTGCACTTCCTGCAGTCACTGCACTTGTTCACCTTCTCCCAGGTGTGAATTCTGATTCTAACTCTAAGAGGAGTTAGACTGTGTCTGTTTACAGGGCCAGTTTATCTAGTGTTTGTGATCCAATTAGTGACAGGCAACGTCCACAGAGTAGCCCATAAAAGTGAATTAAATTAATTGAAGGATGGGTAACGAAGAAGAGCTTGACTTTCTGCAGGGCCCAGAGATGCTGCCTTACTGAGGCCTGAAGCACCCAGGGACAGTCTGCATTCCACATACAGAGGCAAAGTCCCTAACACTGAATTGGCTTCTTTAAAGAAAAATTTGCTATACTAGGTTTGTAAGTTGGGACATCTATTAAAAATTGTGTAATATCTTACATGGTGTGGCAAATTTTAATATCTCCTCACATCTGCCTGCGTTTAAATACTGGAACACACACAAAAGATTCATTAAACATAAAGCAACAATAAAACTCAAGGGCAAGGGAATCACATGAAAAGAATACTACAATCAAGCAAATTCTTTAAGCTGGTGGAAAACAATTTTTTTTCTATAATTATACATAAAGCAGACAGATCGACCTCTCTACCAGTGATAATATTAGTTTATTGAAATGATAGAATGGTGAGCCAATAGAACGTACTTGATTCTGAAGGATACTATCTCAAAATTTTTGAAATGTCTTTCAAATTTAATGACAAAAGATAAGATTCTCTTTAATTCATATCACAGATATTTCACATATTTCAATGTCTAGAAACAAGAAATTTAGAGCTCTTTAAGCTCATTTATGCCAGGGTTATCAGTGTGTGGTCCCAGGCCAGCAGTATCAGCACAATTTGAAATTTTGTTAGAAATGCAAAATTTCTAGCTACAACCCTGACCAAAAGGGGTCAGCCCAGAAATCTGTGTTTTAATAAGCCTTCCAATGATTCTGGCATTGGGTCAAATTTCAGAGCCACTAATCCATTAATTAATTCCATTTAATTAATTAATTTAATTAATTAATTAAATCCTTTCCATTTAATTAATTCAACAGGTATTCCTTGTACACCTTATGGGAAGAAGCATACACTCTAGCCCAGAAGAGATTTTATTGGAGAAATTCGATCATGAATATGGAAATTCAAGATGACATTAGAATTCATTTAGCTCCACACAAAAACTTCAGGTAGATTTATAAGCAGGGTTTGTGTGTGTGTGTGTGTTTTAACTTTTTCACTAAATACAAATAAGAGCAAACAACTTTAGCCCTAAAATGGGATAAGCAGCAGAGTCCCTTTTGCCCTCATAATGAGGCTTCTCTGACCCTAGGGGAGGGTTCTGGGATAAAATCAATTATCTAGAAAGCTGGTAAGAAAAGTGAACAATTTGCAAGTGCAAAGGTAAAATGGACATAAGATATTATAAAAAAAACCCAAAAAACAAAATTAGAGTAACCCACCCAGACAAATGGAATGGGGAGTGGGAATGTAGGAGCAGAAGGAAAGTCTGCCTTTCTGTCCTTAAGGAGTTCTCCTCATCATCATTTTACCCCATACCATGGGCCTTGAGACAAGCAGTATTATCTTAAATGACAGAAATAGTAATGAATGAAGGTGAGAGAGTTATTTCACAGTATTAGTGATCTCAATTGAACTGTCTGGCATTTATTATTTACAGTATTTCTCACATTAATTTTTGGCACATTAGTATGTTAGTAGATTGCATACCATGGGCAGAAAAGGTTTTTGAATATAATTTATTTCATGAAAGCTAAAAAGTTCACACTGATTTATAAGTGTACAATGGAATAAGATTCAATGAGCCTTGATGAGACAAAGCTGAAATAATTCAGAATCAGGAGCCTGAAATATTATAGGCAGTTTGTTCATCTCTGAAATCTCATACTGTTATTTAAATTCCTCTAAGTTCATTAATCCCATTTAATAGCAGCTGATGCAAATCCACTTGGACTTTGGGGAGGAAAAAAATAATGGGCCATAATGCCCTTGTGCCACAGAAAATAATATAATTATTTTTACTTTGCAAGAGGTCACAAATGAAGAGTTTGAGATTTTGAGCTGCCATAACTACAAATTTAGCAAAAAAGTAGGCATTTAATGATAGAGTTCACTTTGGTGGTTTAGGTTTTATTTTGAATGTTTGTTTTGTCTTAAAAACACTAATGCTGAAATGTTGTCTCAAATCTTTATTTTCAAATTACTTATTATATTACCATAAATTATAGGGTGCAGTAAAGGCCAGATTTAAAAGAAAGCACACTTTACTGTCTCATTTTCCTATAAATAACATGACACTTTATGAAATAAGAATTATTATAAAAGTTTCCCTCTTTTTTTTCTCCTATAACTCCAGTTGCAAGCACTGAGCTAATGGCCTTGCTCCAAGTAGCTCAGTGGACTATTCCAAATATAGGAGCATAATGGGTAGAGGTTACCTGTAGGAAGTCTGAGAAAAATGGTAATCTATAATTTCACCACAATTATAATGTTTCCCTTAAATAAGAGTTAAGTCCATGGGGTGAGTGCTAACAAATACCTTTTAAAGATGCTCTTATTACTTCCATTGTTTTGATGCTTGTGCACTTTCCACGTATGCTATTAGAAGCAGTAAAAGACCTGAGCTTTGGCCCATGGGGTTTGAAGATGGTGGCTAACAATCAAGTAGAGGTCTCAGCCCATCAGCCCATCATCCCATCCTCAAGGGTGGAGTACATCGTTATCTAGAGGGCCAGGCCAGGCCACATTTACAGAAAACAAAACCAGTGGAGTTAAGACTCTTTGTCAGGATTAACCAGGCCTTCATCTAAGACCCTCAAAAGAGGAAATAATGTTTGGCTTCATTGGGATGACTCAGAGAAAATCTTTCTTTTTTTTCCCCAATAAAGAGATAATAGATAAAAATTTCAACTTTAGTGGGTTTATGTGTAAATTCTATTTTATCTGTTTTATACCCCACCTTTGAGAAAGTAAAGTTTACAAGTAAAACTCTCTCTTGGGTAAAGAACCCAACAGGTCATACCAACAGCCGTGTTGGAATCTCCTGGATGGAAAATGGTACAGGTCCCCAAAATCAAAGAAGAACATGTGAGTTGCACATTTAAAACAAATGATGGGTAGTGAGTGAGATGAGCACCTCTGTAATTAAACCTGTAATTTCAAAGGATGAGAGACACTGTTATGTTAGCAGGCTTCAGGATCTCTGTCTATCAAATATCCTGGGGACAAAAGCAGGGTTTGTCTGGGGGGAGATATTCATGGGATCAGTGAAGAGAGGGAACAGTAAAACGCAGACAACTCTCCCAGGTGGATTTATTGGTTTATTTCAGGAGAGTCCTTCTTCTGTCCCCACTGTCACACACTGTACTATTATGGATTGTGATTAGGGATGGGATCATACATTTTGCCAAGTTTAAAACCCACACAAAATTGTAGGGTTAGAGTCTGGAACAAAACTCTAACTTCTTGGTGTGGAGTTTTTCTACTTATGGTAAAATGTGGCTTCCGGGAGGGTGAGTTAAGATGCCTCAAAGGGAAAAAATTCTTCCAAAGGAACATTTTGATAATTCAAGTGTAAATAAATATAAATCCAAAACACATTTTTAATTAAAGGGAAATTGCTTAGAAAAATACATTTATATCCACTCCCCTTCCACACATACTCACTCACAATCCCCTCCAAATAAAGTTCAAAAGGGGTAGCCTTGGAGAGGGAGGGCTTATAAATCCACACTGGATTGCTAGTTTCAGATAGTGTCTCTGGGAGTCAGGCTTTTTGAAGACACATAAGACTTATTATTAAAGTAATACAAAAATGTATTGTTCCAAATCACAATATGCTATATTGTGCTTAGTCACTCAGTTGTGTCCCAATCTTTGTGACCCCATGGACTATAGCCTGCCAGGCTCCTCTGTCCATGGGGATTCTCTAGGCAAGAATACTGGAGTAGGTTGCCATGCCCTCCTCTAGGGGATATCCCCAACCTAAGGATCGAACCCAGGTCTCCTGCATTGCAGGCAGATTCTTTATCATCTGAGCCACTAGAGAAGCCCAAGAATACTTAAGTGGGTAACCTACCCCTTGTCCAGGGGATCTTCCCAACCCAGGCTCTCCTACATTGCAGGCAGATTCCTTACCAGCTGAACTACCAGGAAAGCCCTCCAAATCACAATAAATCACATTAAATAAAATAAAAGCAATTGATTATGAAACTTACATTGTTATTTCCCCACATTAAACATACCTAAATTTTTTTAACTTTATCTCAAGAACCTGATCTTTTCACAACCAGGTTTTCCACTTCCCAAGAAGTCTCTATACTTTGAAAGCCACAATTCCTTTGCATTTCACCTGCTTATATTACCATTCTATCATACAAAGGCACTTGAATTACTGGATATAAAATATGAAGACTTAGTTTCAGCTTTGTTCTTTCTTTTAAGCTTTCTGTCCCTCTCGTGGCTTTTGCGGTATCTTGTAATTATGCTTCATAATATGCTTTCAGGCCCATCTTCTCCATATATAGATATATAAAAATATATATAATAAGCAACCATTCAGAAGGAAAGAAGATAGGAACAATGAGGAAGGGAAAATGTGAAAAGAAGTATTCAATTACCCTCAAACATTTATACTATCTATAGTCTAGTATGTTTTTCTTTAAACCCGGCTTCAAAAGGAAACCTAAAGACACTGATACATAACCTCTTGGAGAGCTCTCACCAGCTCCATACAAGGCCAAGCAGAATTTAGTATTTGTTTCACCATTTAAACAAGAAAGGCCAAAGGAATTTTCGCTTGTGGAAACAAAGTAATTAAAAGAGCACATAGAAATTAGCCTTGAATTTTTATTCTACTGTGTTTTCTTATAATGTCCTTCTACCCCCATATAGAAATCTGTCTCCTGCACTAAACTGAGCTTGAGAAGGGGTATGTCTTAATCCTTTTGATTTTCTCACATAACCTGGAACTTACAAGACATGCTCAATAAGTGTATTTGAAAAAATAATTTTGAATATGTTTTGTGTGTGTGCATGCATGTTCCTCTTCTAGGCCCCACAGTGACAAGAGAAATCTATCCTTTGAAATTCTCCAAAGTATCTAGGGCTGTTGTGAGCAAAATACCAGAGTTGAATCTACACTGAAGTCTATCAGGTGTCTGTTTACACAGAATACAACCAAAAATCGACTCAAATATTTTGGTATCTAAATTGAAAAGGCTTATAATCACATTTACCGTCTGATTCATGATCATTTTCTTAGTATTATTAAGAATATCGTCTGTTTAAGACAAGATAGGTTTGTGGTCTGATTTTGGTTTTAATTACTAATGTTACTTACCAATAATAATAATGAGTTTGTAAAATGCATTTAGAAACTCTTTTAAGTGGAACAAATATTTTTTGTTCAAGTTTGGAACCAAATGTAGTCCAAAGGCAAAAATCAATAAATTGGTTTGATTCACTCATCTAGACTTTGAATGTTGAATGTATTATTTTTATTTATATTTAAATCCTAAGAAACTCAGTAAAAGTACATTTTTAGGCTCTCAAAACAGTTTTACTTTTTATTGAGAGAAACAATTTAGAAATCATAAGGTTATATAAGAAATCAGAGCTAAATCTTTATTTAAAATTTTATTATTCTTTTTAATTTTTTTAAAATTATATTTTATTTTTAAACTTTACAAAATTGTATTAGTTTTGCCAATATCAAAATGAATCCGCCACAGGTATACATGTGTTCCCCATCCTGAACCCTCCTCCCTCCTCCCTCCCCATACCATCCCTCTGGGTCGTCCCAGTGCACTAGCCCCAAGCATCCAGTATCGTGCATCAAACCTGGACTGGCAACTCGTTTCATACATGATATTATCATGTATTTAAAATTTTAAATTTCAATCTATGCTTTGTGTGTGATGGGGTTGGGAAGATTTTTATTATCTTAAATAAATATTTGGCATTTAACATCAATATACAGAGAAAATCCTAAAGCTTCTACTTTTAAAGGAAAAAAAGTATTCAGGTTTTTTTCTTTTCTTTTTTTTTTGGCCATTTAGTGCTTACCATCACACTAATTGGGATATAATTTAGCAAGAACAATGAAGACTTATGATTCCTTTTTTCTTTAACTGAATTTCTCCTTTTCCAGTTAATGATTAAACACATTGAGTAGCATAATAGGGGGAAAATGAGATTTCCCAGGCAATGAATGGCTTCCTGATAGGTTACAAATTTATTATGAACAGATAAGCTACTGTATTTTCAACTGGACAATCAAAATATCATTTTACTTCAAAGGAAAAGGAGAATAATTGAATGACTTAACTCACTTCATATTTATGGCTATTTCCACATTACAGAATACAGTTGGATATAGTCATATTCTATGAACTAAACCCATTTCTTTCTGTATGGAACTTACTACATGAAGAGACATATTGTACAGCAGAAAAAATGAGAAGCATATGCGAATCAGGTCAATAGCAATAAACCATTCTTGCTAAGTATTCAGTTATCCTCTCAACAGAATTAAGACTATCTTAGATTATCTTTTCTTAGAGTCATCTTCTTTGCCCATATCATTTATATATCCACATCTTTGTATTTAAAGGCATTTGAGGACTTCCCTAGTGGCTCAGTGGTAAAGAATCTGCCTGTCATTGATCCCTGAGCCGGGAAGATCCCACTTGCCACAGAACCACTAAGCCGTGTGACACAACTATTGAGCCTGTGCTCTAGAGCCCAGGAACTGCAACCACTGAGTCCACACAGCTGCTGAAGCCTTTCGCACCCTGAAGCCTGTGCTTCATGGCAAGAGAGGCCACTGCAATGAGGAGCCCGAGCACCAGAACTCGAGAGTAGCCCCTGCTTTCTGCAACTAGAGAAAGCCTGCACAGCAAGGAAGACCCAGCACAGCCAAAACTAATAAATAAAATTATATTTTAAAGAAGCAAATAAAGGCATTTGATTTTTCTTTAAAGAGACTGAGGAATATGAGATTATACATACATAAACACCAATGCTAAAGATGTGAATAACAACTCAAGGTTATTAAAAAAAAAAGCAAAATGTTGTTTGGAAATTAAGGACTTGAGAAAACAATGAGATGGCAGACAAATTTGTGAATCTGTGCTTGCAAATGTTTGGGAGGGCACATGGTAGTGATCAAACCATGTAATTCTGCTGTTGAAAGGGTCTTCGTCTCAATCATGTGTAGCAACCCTCAAGCCAAGAGCCATGAAGACATTCAGATGGTAGTGGAGACACTGAGGTTAAATTTTTCCATTAGGCACAGACATATCTAAAACCACACTTTGATTAGCCTCATTGTTATCATTATTTAACATTGATAAAATGCCAATGATGAATAAAACATCAACTGGTCTTGAGGAGTCCTACTTGTTTTTCTGTAAAGGGCAAATCCAGATCTCTACCACTGGGATAAGAACCAAGTTGATATTACCCTTCAAAATTTGAATATAATGCATGAGGCCTTTGTTTGGAATTCTCCTTGAATCTATGATTTACTGATCCAAATCACACTCCTGCCAAATAGTATGGTGTGTATTGCAGGTGCCCTAATTTTCTTAGGCTTGTTCTCAATTTATATATGTAAGAACTATGTCTCAAGGAGTCTTAACATTTGGGAAACAGACTGCTATTAATCCAGAGGGATAGAAAGTTAGTACCTATGAATATTCACATTGATATACAAAAGGCAGGTCTAGAAGAGCTTCATAGTGACAGTCCACTCCTTTGAGTGATATTTATTGAGATTATACTGTTAGTGACAAACAAGACATTATTACTGACCTCAAAAACTCACGATCTAGTTGTAGGGGCAAACTTCTGTCTCCTGCATTGGCAGGCAGATTCTTTACAACTAGCGCCCCCTGGGAAGCACTTCCCAGGATACAAACATGTAAAGGACAAGAGCACTGCAGTTTCAAGGGATAGGAAATTGCACACCTGAGTACCCTTAACAGCTGAAGTGCAACTTAAGAGGGAATTCTCTCCTGAGGAAGATTGAGCTGAATCTTAAAAGTCTAACGGAAATTAGCCTGTCCAAAGGCTGGGGATAGGGTGTTCAAACGGGGATATGGTAATAGACAAATAATAGAAGCAAAGGAGAACTTGGGGCATGAAGGCAACTTGCCAATACAAGTTGGTAGACTGAGGCATGCAGGGGAGTAGTCTGAGATAAGCCCAGAGCAATGGAGGCAATTCCAGAGGACTTCATAAGAGGCTTTGGGATATACAATGATGCCACTGGTGACCTTTTGAAAACTTGCAAGTGGGTGACAAGAGTCAGTTTTACTTTAAAAAAAAAAATGCAAAAAACTCTTTTTTTTTTTTAAATTACCATAGAGTAAATTTTTGAAGACAATAGGACTGGAATGATTGGAAAGGAATGATTGGTGTTTTAGCTTATTTTGAAATATCATCACCATTCATCTCTTCAGTTTTAAAATACCTGAAAGTACTAATACCATCAGGCCTTATTGGAATGCATCCTCATTCAGTCATTGGGCTTATAGGAAAGGCATAAGAATCATCATAATTCCAGATAATCAAAACAAAGCAGGAAGGAATTCCTTGGTGGTCCAGTGTTTAGGATGCTGTGCTCTCACTTCTGAAGACCGGTGTTCAGTCACTGATTGGGAAACTAAGATCCCACAAGCTGAAGCACAGCCAAAAAAAAATAAAAGGCAAAAAAGTAGGTAATGTGTTCCTCCACAGGCTATTTGGCAAGTTGTTTTGTCATTTCATCATGAAGATCATTGTCACAGTTTCTTTATTGGGATTTAAGTCTTTTTTTTTTTAATGTAACCATAAATCATCATTTTCATGGTCCCTTTTCAACATCTTTATTATGACCATCAGCTATTAATAGTAATATTCATTTTTATCACATGAAAAATGATAAGCATATATGCATATATTGCATTAAATCCTCCAATAACCCTAATGAGGTTGATGCCATCATCACATCATATCCTCATTTTACATATGAAGAAACTGAGACTTAAAGGAATTATGTGATCTACTCCCTGGCAACATCAGGACCTGGCATAGCCAGGGTAGGACCCGAAGCTGTTTCACATGAAAGCCTCTGTCCTTGACAATTTCTATATCCTGCCTGCTTGAACTAGTTTCCACTGGTAGGTTTTAACTTTAACTCTTGTTTCTAAAATATTTCTCTTCAATAGATAATATACTCTCCTTCAAATAAAAATATTTCAACAACTTTAACAGCATGTGTAAAATGGACTGTCTAGAGTTTTTTTCTATTTATGTCAATTGGCCTTGTAAAAGTCTCCATTTTGTTGCAATGTTGGTTTTATTTGTGTTTTAAATCAAGATCTTTCTTCCTGTGGAGTCCACACAGGCCACTCTTGGGACATCCTTACGTTTCAGCAGAAGCTAAAAATGGAAAATTCAGGGTCCTTAACTGGACTCTGGCTTTATAATTGTCTCTGTGGTACTCTCACCACATTCCCAGATGTGCAAGAGAGACAGAGGGGGTAGCAAGGGAAGTGAAATGTTAAAATAAGTCTAAGCAAACAGTTTGCCCAACAGATGTTAACCCAATTCATAATTTAAAAGTTCCTATTTTTATGTACAACTTTGACAATACATTTTACTTCTCCTCTAAACACTGCCTGCGAATTAGGTTCAGAAAGCTAAAGTCCTCATCATTTCCATCAAAACTTTTCCCTAGTCATAACTCCAAGAAACAAATGGAATATGTTTTGTTTTTATTTAAAGCATAGAAATATTATGAATCCCTGTTAATACTTAGACAATTTATTTAAATGGGCCATCTTAATTAATATGGTTACCAGGACTAGATTTAATCAATGTTGAATTACTTATTATAATATAAATCCCACTGGAAAAGCAATACCCAAGAATGACATTCACATAATTTTAAATAGAATGATTGAAATCAACTATGACTAGCACTTACTTTTCCCAAGTCACTCTTCATAGTAACCTCTGCCCTTAGATGGAATTTAGGAAGCACTGGAGAAAACATGGTGAATTTATTACAGTAACCTTGTATAATCCCCCTATTGAGGTATATTAACCGATCATTCATGGCTGTTACGAATAGGAGAGGAAAAGGATACTTGCATAAACTTTATATTGAACAAATTATTTTTCTGGCAGAATCAAGTTTAAAAGCATGAAATTTTCTAACCTTGAGTCTTTTACTCAAACAAAAAGAAAGATGCACCCTTATGTCTCCCTATGACTTGAGTCCCCAGATCACCCTTGCACCAAAGTCAAGCAAACAGGACCAGTTCATGGGTGCAGGAAGGTAAAGCCAACACAAGGGCTGGTAAGAATGCTGGTGGTAAAAGTCAAGTGTATATTGGAGGAGCACAGTTAATTATAAGCCTAGCCCGTGTGCTATGCTGCTGCTAAGTCACTTCAGTCGTGTCCGACTCTGTGTGACCCCAGAGACAGCCCACCAGGCTCCCCTGTCCCTGGGATTCTCCAGGCAAGAACACTGGAGTGGGTTGCCAGTTCCTTCTCCAATGCATGAAAGTGAAAAGTGAAAGTGAAGTCGCTCAGTCGTGTCCGACTCCCAGCAACCCCATGGACTGCAGCCTACCAGGCTCCTCCGTCCATGGGATTTTCCAGGCAAGAGTACTGGAGTGGGGTGCCATTGCCTTCTCCCGTGTGCTATAAACAAGCAGTAAATAAAGAACAAAGATATACAGGAAAGAACAACAAAAACCTGAGAAAATCTAAAAAGACCAACTGAATTTTAGGTGAAAACTCAGTACAACAGGGGAGAACAGTCTTTCAAAGAGAGAAATTTCTTTTCTGATCCTCGATTAGTACACGTTGACTTCTGGTTTTGTTTCCTTTTTTTGTGGCATCTTAGTCATTTTTCAAAGATCAAAATTATATACTTAGACACTCATGGGCTTTCTACTTAACAGTGGGCTGATGCCAGAGATGCTACAGAGAGAAGTGAGTATCCCAGTTATAATTATAGGTGGATATATCATAAGAAAGAAGCACACGATGAAGATGATTATTTAAGACATTTTATGGAATTATAGGATAAGATACCTAAACGTGACCTTAGAGACAAAATCCTCAGTTACATTTCAACAGATGAAAGGCAGCAACAATATCTAAGGATTAGATATTTTAATGAACTACCATAGATTACATATTTCAGTTCTGGATTCTCTGTTGTCTTTTCAGTTACGTGATATACCTAGGTACTTCAGAGATACTGAGAGTGTTTGAGAACTTAAAAAATTGGGACAACATGCATGTTTGGCAGAATCACACTTAAAAATTTAACAACTTTAAAATGTTTCTTTCAGTCATATCAAATTTATATTTTTTATTATTTTTCCCTGGGAAATTGTCTCTTCTCTCCCAATGAAAATAACTGTGCTTTGGAATATTTGTATATCGTTCATTTTTAAATCTTGATTTCCAACAAGTTTGTGAGTATGAATGTAATTTTTCCCCCTCCCATTTTGAACTTTTGGTGAGAAACTGTAACTTCAAAGATATATACAAGGTAGTTGAGGAATTTCCAAAAAGCTATAAGTAAGCTATTTATTAGAGTGATACAAATAGGGGTTTTACTAAAAATTATTTTATAACCACAAAAATTTTACAGAGGTAAATATTTTAATATTGACTGCAATATTATGGGCTTAAATGTCTGTGAAAATAAAAACAAGCAAATAACCAATTTTGTTGTATATACTATGCATCAGTTATTGTTAAATTTTCATTATATAATATAATATAAATTACTATATACTATAAGCATTTATTGCAACTAATTAGAATGAAATATTGTAGTTTTTTTATTCTTTTTCTGACAGATTTTAAGTTTTAAGACTATGTCTCATCATGATGACTTTTAATCTTATATTAAAAGATAGACTGTGAAAACCTGGTGATTTTTTTTTAAGTCTCAATAGATTGCTTTTTAACTTTGTGGCATTTTACTAGCAATAGCAATAGAGAGAAAGATAATATATAATCTCAGGTGAAAAGATTTTTCATACCAAGTCTAGATGCCTCCTTGCTGGGGTCCTGCTCTAAGGAAAAAACATTAAGTCCTAACTTGAGTCTCCTTTGTACATGGGAATCCAAGGCAAACTTTTATCCCCCCAAAGAGTGACATATGCCAGAATTCAAAAACAAACAAACCAAAAGATTCAGTGGAAGGAGTAAACATACTGTTTTCCTACTGACTTCTTGGGCTGGTCTCTCACTGAGCAGAAAAGGGAAAAGGGGAGCTTAGTGCAAGAAAGAGGCACACACATTCAACAAATAAGCCATATGATTAGAGACTTTGTTACTAATTACAATTTAAATGAAAAATAAACAGTTTCCTTTTGACTGGAGGATCATGTGTCTGCAGGACAAAGGCTGGCCGGAATGATGATCTTTTTCATATTGTTATTAACATAGCGACACAGACATTTTTAGGCAATGAGATCTATGTTCACAATGAAAGTAAATAATTATAAAAATTACTTTGAAAGTTTTACTTTCTGTGTCTGGATTTACGAGAGAAATGTGAGTTAAGAACAGAGGCGTGAGGGAAAGAGAGAGCAAAGGAAATAATAAGTTTAAGATCAGCAGACATATCGTGACTGACAAGAAACAATATAACAGAGAATTAGGTTAATATCTAACATCTCTTTGTAGTAAATAAATTCAATTCTTTACAAATTAGATTTTTTAACTGAATATCTGAATTTCTATTTTAACTGAATATATGAATTTCTAAAGGATGCACTTTCTACATATCTAGCGTCTAAGAACAATTCACAGGTAAGTGGTCAAAGAGAAACTAAAAGGACTATCACTGTGTATGTATATGTAGGAATATACATATACACATTCTCATATATATGCACATAGAGATGTCTTTAGCTTCTACACAATATTGATTTCTAAGAATTATTCAGGTAGTACATGAAAAGGTACTGTTGATTCAGCAGATGGCAGTCTTCCCACTGAGCCATTAAAAACCATTGTTGAAATAGCATTTTCAGAGAAGCGAATACTATTTTTGAAGTTAAAATACAGCTTTCTGACAAGAATTATTTGAGATTACATTTAATTTAAAAATTCAGTGTCTTTATGTTGATGTTAAACAATTTAAATGAATTATTCCTAATATCAAATCAGTGAAACAAGCTGGAGCTATTCCTCTAATTATTGGAACAGGAATGACAAGAAGGACAGGACCTTTCCCTCCTCCACTCTTGTATCTCTGAGTACTCAGAGGCTAGGGAAGAAAGGAAACTGATTAATTTAGGCCTCTGGACACTGAACCCAAAGCATCATCCCTTCTTTGACTTTATATCCTCCCATTAAACAAAGGAACATACAAACAAAAGCAAAACCTTTCCTTACACGTTGTGATGCCCTCCCAGAGTTTTGGAGATGGATAAGATGGAAAACTTTGGTAGACTTTCTGGAGAGTGACTCCTCGTTTTGCCACTTACCTTGCAATCCTGGGAAAGTTACTTAAACTCTCCAAGAAGGCAGTACTCCCTCTGTAAAAGCAGAGATAATAAAGCCAGCATTACAGGATGGCCAGGAGAGTAAAAGGTAACCTTACACTAGACATTCGATAGAAGTCTATTTCCTTTCCTTTATGTTCTCCCTCTTCCTAAAAATGATCTTGAGGAGATACATTTGTATATATTCAAATATGTGGATTTTTAATTAAAGTGAATTAAAATTAATTTTATTCTGATAATTCTAAACTTCCTCTCGTGAAAATTGGCACTACTATTTAAGGGAATGTGGGCTCAAGAATCCAAAATCAGGGATCTCATCACTATTTTAAGTTAGATTTTTTTTACATAATTTATTGTATATTCACAGTATACTGATCATTAATTATCTTTTGTACTATGTAGGAGTTTGTGCATAAGAGTTTGTCTTCTCCAAAAATGACATTTTACTTCTACTATAAACATGTCATTTAATATTTAGTGTTTGAAAAGAAAAAGTAAAATTAGATCTATTCAGTACGGACAGTAAGCAATACTTAGAAAGCTATCATAAAAAGAAAATTCCAAATATATATATTCATTTACTATCTTCTCCATCCAAGTATAGTGCAAGGACTTATTTTTTGTAATCTAGCAAATAATAATTATTACAAAGCAAGATCATTCTTAGATCTATTAATATCTCACTGGTTGGTATTATTAATTCAATACAAGATTGACTTCTGAATATTACATAGAATAAAAATCCTTGACATTTAATAGTCCATTTTTTCTAACAAACTTTAAAAAATTTAAAAAAATTTTATTTTCCCAATGAAACATCACAGACTATTCCATTTCATCTGTTTCTTCAGTTGCCTGCCCTTACTGTCTTAATTTAGGGAAGCACACGAGCTTTACTGGCATAACTTCCTGAGAAAGTTGATGTTCTCCTGAGTTCTAATCTGTTACCCATGAAACAGAAGACACTGATTTATACATCCAAAAAACAATCTTTCTTCTGTCTAAACAATTTGCATAGTTAATGAAAAGGCAGATCAAGCCCTGCTTCTCTGAGAGTAAAGCATTTATGATGGCCAATCTTATTTTGAAGGGATGGGAAAAAGAAGTGTTTTTTCATGCTGATGCTACTGTAGCAGATAGCTCTGGTCAGGGGGCTCTCAAACATGGATCTTTTACTCAGAAGCATAAGTAGAGTTTCCCCCACTATTAGGACCTCCACCAACCCTGTATTGTCTGTCAGAAAGCTAACTGCTTTAAGGAATGTTCCCATGATTTTTTGTTTGGGGGTTTTGTTTTATTTTGTCAAGGTAAAGTAGATAAAAGTCATTGCCAACAATACATTTTTGCAGTTTCATTCCTTACATGCTTTTCATGCCACTTCTCTTACTCCTTCAGCACCACTGCTTTCAGAATAAAATAGAACATTTTTTTTAAGCCATAAAAAGGTGGGACTAGGGGAACCCCAAATGCAGATCTGAAAGAACAATATTTTTCCATGCGTTTTCCAAAAGTAGCAGGGGAGCCTAGCAGAACCATGTCAACAAAGGAATAGTTATTGTACGACATAAATAAAGCCTGCTGGAGGAGGTGCTTCCCTTGTTGCTGGTATCCCTTTAATTCACGGTAGACCGTTTCTTATCAAAATAGATATAATTCAAATGCATGCTGTTAGTTAACAATATTCAAGTCACTGTGAAGAATTTTGAGTTTCTTGAATTTAAGGATATCATCTCATTTTTCTCTGAATTCTCCACCTTAAGCAGATTGACCCACACACTGCAGACTTTCCTAAAAGTAGCTGCTGTTTGCATGTATGAATAAATGAATGATTTCTCTGATAAATTCATCAGGATTAAAAGGAACTCAGAGCAGAGATTGCTGATGTAAAGAATCAAATCCTGGTATGTAGCTGTATTGTGAATTGCTCAACAATCTTACAAACACCTTGCTATCCCCAGTTATGACAGGGAATAATTTTTATCCACTTATTTCTAAGAATCATGTAATTTGGATTAACTAACTTGTATAAACCCTATCTCTGTGTAAAGGCTGGGCAGCACCCATCAAAGTGACTCTATCACAGCTCTTAAACCATTCAAACACTGGCATTACCTTTCCAGCATTTAGGTCTATTGGCAAATACAGCCAAAATTCCAGTGCTTTTGCCAAAAGTTGGGAAAATATATGATTATAGGCTAGTCTTAGTCTCCAGATAATAAGTAGAGTTTGACTGATGATATGCTGATATATACCATTTCTAAGCTCAAAGGTAGCTTCACTCACCTGGTTGCTAATTAGGGTCAAGGCTTTCTGTTTCATAAGCTGAATTTCTCACTGTGGCTATTATGATTGATAACAGGATGTGACAAACTTATATGTTTAAACAAACACAGGAACAAAGAAACACACCTAAGTAAGCACAGGGAGATCACTCCACAAAGGCACTTGGGAAGCTCCTACTGGTATAAAATGGATTTGTGATTAGTGTTATGATTATTTCACTTCTCTGTCTAACATAGTGTTGTGCACTTTTAATCTCCCCTCATCTGGTTCTGAATTATACTACTACAAAATGCCTAAATTTTTAATCCATTCAGTCAATATAGTATTTTTTTAGTTTGATTTACAAAATATATACACACATTTTTCTCAGGCACAAACTAGTTTCAGTAAAATTTCTACCTTTATTTCTATGGCTACAGATCACAGGTAATTCATAATAGAAATCTGACGCTATGCTGGTTTTTTTGCAAATAGTACATTGAGGACTTCACTCAGCTAGTTTGAAAGCAGGTTCTCCCTACCAACCTTATCATTAGGAATATACTATAAACCTAATTAAGTGCTTATTGGCTATTCAAATATTAATGATAAATAACTCATATTCTGATAAAAAATATTAATGAAATAAAACTTTCCTTAAAATCTTGCCTCAATCCTTTCATCATCTGATGAATAACTACTCACTCTAAAGGTAGCTATTAAATAAAACTAGTCAAGTAACACTAAGAACTAAGGATCCTTGATTATTAGGAAACACGGAAATCTTTATAAACATAAAAAGAAGTAGCAAAGAAGAGCATCAGAAGAATCTCCTATTGTCCATGATTCATGATGGATCTTAGCAACAAACAGACTGTATACTGAAAAGGAGAGGCAAGTAATCAGCGATCTAAGTTAAGTTCTGTCTGGTTTATTTTCGGTTTTAAAATATCTTCAAAATAACTGACTTGAACTTCAGATTCATTGCTCTCCTGACTCTATTAAAAATACTTTTTCATATCACTTCCTTATTTGCCTCGTCACCTTTCTAAAGAAAAAGTTGAAGATTAAAATTGTATATATTTTTATTACCAAGTTTCCAATATATTGGCATCTTATAAAACCTATCACTGGTGCCCCACCCATGGCTTTTTTTCTAGTTCCAGATCAACTCAGCTACTGTTACAGAGGCAAGACCAGCTAGGGTCGATTGTGCTACCATTACAGATTCTTTCTCATGCTGAATTTGGATAGTGTTTATGGCATATACCAAGTTAGTGTTGTGATCTTGAGGGTTTTATAGGCCACAGACCTATTGCCCCATTCTCATGAATACCTCATGAAATTATCTCATACTCTTTTCCATTGGGAGGCAAAATTTATTATAACACTTTATAGGTGTTGACTTTTCCCAATTGCTACACCCTTCGATACTTTTCCCCTCAGGATTCTTACCTATTTTATAAAATAAAAAAGTTTGCTACTTCAATAAAGGTGTAAATAGCTTGTGGATTGGACTTTTTTATGAGGTTATTTAAAGTCTGAGCTAAATCAAGTAATCTGGCTCCCAGCACTTTCAGGAGAATGGAGCCAAGCAATATACCACTTGCTGGCAGCACTCATTTATCTTTATGAAATTTTCTTTCCATTTCTTTCTTACCCTATTCACTTTAATTCATCAGGGTATATAATATTTTCCTTATGTTGAAGAATATTTGTTAGTAAGATAACTGTTTTGTGTCCAATTGGAAACAAGCAAAATTATATATTATTATATGGTCCTATCCAAATAGATACACATATTTCAAACATACAATAGTAAGCAAATAAAAGTCATTGATAAAATTGTCAACCTCCAAAAGAAACATGAGTTTCCCAAAGACAGGAGGCTGTGCATCTTATTTTATTTTCAGCTGCTAGCTCAGAACTTCACTGGGAGGAGTCATCATTAAATGTAATTTGTTGAATGAGTATTCTCCCGCTCTGTATCAGAAGAGTCTATCATAGTTTTCTCCTACCCAAGTCCTGGGTAATGTATCCTCCTCAGATACAGATTTGGGATGAGAGAATTATCACTGTATTTAAATGCTTCTCTTGCATCATATTGGGACGTTTCTAATCTTTGTACTGACTGGAAATATAATCTGATTTAGGACTTCCTTGGATTGTGCTCGTTTTTCCTTTTATAGAGAACACAGGTAATACAGTTACTGTTAGGAGTTGGAATTCTGGCTCAGCCTCTTACAGGATGTGTGTTAGTCATTTAGTCATCTCTGACTCTTTGTGACCCCACAGACTGTAGCCCACCAGGCTCCTCTGTCCGTGGGATTCTCCAGGCAAGAATACTGGAGTGGGTTGTGATGACCTCCTCCAGGGATTACTGGATGAGTGAAGCACAATTTAGTTATTTTGGGGACCCTGGCACATCAGCAGCACCACTGAAGGACCAGGCTGAGGTGGTCCTTCCAAGGAAAGGGGCAATATTTGGGAGGATAGCAGTAATGCCCAGGAAAGATAAATTGGTGAGTCACCTACAAACCCTGTCGGCATTGATGAGGCACCTTCATACAGCTTCCCTGGGGCCAGACTCCTTAGCATTGTACACTAAGGCTTTGGTCATCAACTTGGGCTGCAGATAAAAATTAGCTGGGGAGCTTTTAAGAAATATTAATTCCTGTGGCGCCCTCTAGCACAATTAGCTCTGAATATCCCCAGTGTAGGTATTACTTTTCAAATTCCCCATGATTCTTAGGTGTCATGAGCACCTTAGAATGTCAGAGCAGAAAAAGAGAAATGGTGCTGGGTCCATTTCAGATAAGACTTCTTTGTGACACCTGTGAGATGGTCCCCCGCCTCACTGTCCCTGAACTGGGCACTGCATCCTGGGAAAGAGAAGGTGGCAAACGTGCTACAAACCCAGCAACAGCAGGTTACCAAAATCTGAAGCCTTCGTTTTTAAGACACACATTTTCAGGTGGGTTATAAGTGTCACAGTGTCAAACTTTAACTCATGCTAATCTATGGAAAGTTGAGAAAATGTACATTCTTTCTTAAATATGGGAGTAACCGGTGAACCTCCTGAGCCTGCATTTCTGGATTGAAAAAGAATGCTCCTCTTCAGTTTAATACTTAGAAATTTCTAAAAATACAAATACAGTCCCTTAGATTGAATAAAAAGCCTTGGTAAAAGGCTGTATCCTGTATTGCTTCATACCTCTGAAGAATGTTTTTCAACTGTCCTCCCATTGGCTGGCAGTGCTCAGATACTTGGTGAGCTCATGACCCAGGGATGACGGAGCCTCGTGGGCTGCTGTCTATGGGCTCGCACAGAGTCGGACAAGACTGAAGTGACTTAGCAGCAGCAGCAGCATGACCCATTATTTTATTCCTGACCATCTCCTCGTCACTGAGACACTTCCCATCAGCTCCCCATCCTTTCAACCCAGGCCCCACATACAGATCTTAAGTCGCCCTGTCTCTCCTCTGGCTATCCTGACTTATGGTCCTCTCCGCTAGTCACCACCTAGCTTATCTAACCTGACTGCTCCTCCCTTTTCCTAACTAGAGCCTCCCTATGTTAGCATGGCCCTCCCCCTTCCAGAGTTCCATGGTCCTTTCCTCTCCAGGTTCTAAACACACTACCAGTACCATAAGACCATAGTGGAGAGAAAGCAAATCAGAACAAATATTCTTTTGCTTTCTCTCTTCTTTTACAAACTCATTTAGTGCTTTCTTATTTACCCTATGGAGAAGGCAATGGCACCCCATTCCAGTACTCTTGCCTGGAAAATCCCAATATCACCCCTCAATAGAATAGTAATAGAGTTTTTATTCTGTGCTAGAGAATAGAAATTTTCATTTGAGTTGCAAAAAGATGAGGTAAAGAACTTAAAAAATTCACCCTATAACAACGTGGTTTCAAAGCTTTTGTCTTGCTATGTGATATCTTAAATGTCAAAAGTTAGGTAGCTTTTCTTTCTTTTGCATTGTCTCAAATAAATCTATTTTCCTCTCTTCCTCCAAACTTCCTAGGGAGATGGAGGTCTTGGGCCAGTAAGGGAGAAAGAATGTACTTGGTTGGGGAAGAAGGAAAAGAAAAAATATATTAGTAAATCCCAAAGTGTCATTCTTGTTGCAAAAGTAGCTATCCTGAAAAAGCCTTCAGTTTAGTTCAGTTGTTCAGTTGTGTCTGACTTCTTGTGACCATGTGGATTGCGGCATGCCAGGCTTCCCTGTCCATCACCAACTCCCGAATCTTGCTCAAAGTCATGTCCATTGAGTTGGACTGCAGCATGCCGGGTCTCCTCTCTGTTACCAACTCTTGGAGCTTGGTCAAACTCATGTCCATTGAGTCGATGATGCCATCTAACCATCTCATCCTCTGTCATTCCCTTCTCCTCCCACCTTCAGTCTTTACCAGCATCAGGATCTTTTCAAATGAGTCCGTTCTTTGCATCAGGTGGGCAAAGTATTCAAGCTTAAGCTTCAGCATAGTCCTTTCAATGAATATTCAGGACTGATTTCCTTTAGGATTGACTGGTTTGATCTCCTTGCAGTCCAAGGGACTCTCAAGAGTCTTCTCCAACACCACAAGTTCAAAAGCATCAGTTCTTTGTTGCTTAGCCTTCTTTATGGTCCAACTCTCACATCCATACATGACTACTGGAAAAACCATAGCTTTGACTAGATGGATATTTGTCGGCAGAGTAATGTCTCTGCTTTTTAATATGCTGTCTAGGTTGGTCATGGCTTTTCTTCCAAGGAGCAAGTGTCTGTTAATTTCATGGCTGCAGTCACCATCTGCAGTGATTTTGGGGCCCAAGAAAATAAAGTCTCTCACTGTTTCCATTGTTTCTCCATCTGATGTCTATACAGCTATAATTCACAGTTATTAGTTCGGTCCTGCAAATCCTGAGAGACCTTCGGAATCTAAGAATAACTGAATTCTGTTTGACCTCATTTTAGTGATAAACATCTTTGACTCAATCTTATTTCTCTGAAAAGTGGTTATTTTCACAATGATTAGACCAACCAGAGAACACCCTGCCCATGTTAACTAATTTAGAATTTGCTCTACGGAACACTATATTTTATTCATTTCAAATGGCTCCCAAGAGGCAAGCTCCCTCTATTTGAGAAAATAAAGAAAGTTGTGACTCAGGAGCTGACTAAAGGAACTGGTGGGATATAGAATATGTGTCCCCTGAGTCACCAGTTCAAATGTGACCCCAAATTGCTAACATCTGAGTGTCACTTGCTAGTCTCAGCATGATCACTGAGGAAAAGAAGCCACATCATATGTATACCACAATTGCCTCTGTTCCCAATAAAGAAGCAAGGTTAAAACAAATCCCGAGAATGTACCTTTCCTCCTCCTGTGCTGTTATCTCCCACAGGACTGTCCTAATACAAACCAATATCTGAGATTTATTTTCCAAAGCACTTGTGTTCTTCTCAAAGTATTTTTTGTTCCTAAATGAGTTTTAATGAAATACTGAAGACACGGGTATTTTTATTTCATCAAAATGTCTTTGGCCAGAAGAGACGGTGCAATGAGTAAAATAATTGTCCCAATATCATAAATGCTTTTATTGTTCAGTCACTAAGCCATGTCCAACTCTTTTCAAACCCATGGACTGTAAGCCTCCAGGCTCCTCTGTCCATTGGTTTTCCCAGGCAAGAATACTAGAGTGGGTTGCTATTCCCTTTTCCAGCGGATTTAACTGACCCAGGGATCAAACCTGCTTCTCCTGCATTGGCAGGTGGGTTCTTTACCACTGAGCCACCAAGGAAGTAGTAATAATTAAAAATTGAGCATCCATGATTTGTTAGGGACTGTGTTAGCATTTAAATTTGAAGAAGTTAGACTTCAAAACAATACTGAAAAGTAACTATTATGACCTTCATTTTACAGATGAGAGAACCAAGACGAAGGTAACTTAGGTAACGTACCCAAGAGTATAGCTAGTTAGGTGCAGACTCAAGATTTTTATCCCTGCTTTTCCGGCTCCAAAGCCATGGCACTTCTCCTAGATGCATGTATGTCCCACATCTTGCTTCCAGTGGCTATTTCTTGGTCAGTTACTTTCTGTCCATTTTAGTTGTGTCATTTTGCCAAAGGAAGCTCATTAGGCTGACCCTTGGAGTATACCATCAATTAGTGACACTACGATTGTCAAATCTAGTTGACTAATGTAAAAATGTGAAGGCTTAAATTTCCTTAAAGGTAGTCTTCATCTAAGTTTTCCAAAAGGCTTTTCCACTGTTACTAGTCATTTCAAACTAAATAATTCACAGAAGTATAATTTTTTTAAAGTAAGAAATTAGGCAAATGAAAACTTGAACCATACACTCAGAATTACCCATAAGAAAATTCAGATTAAAAGCAAATTTCATGATTAATATTTAATTTTAAAGTAGATGAAAACTCCCTCTTTATCCAAATGTTCTTGTACTATTCTTTGCATGACTATGGAAATAAATCATTTAAAAAAAATATTAACCATACATTTTCTCAGTAAGAGAATAGCTATTTCATTTAAAACCAAGTTCACTGGAACTAACCTTCATGTAACAATTTTAGGAGTTCTTGGGGGAGCTAAACTTCTATAAAGTCAGTTTGTAATTGGCTAAAAAAAGAAAATATTTTCCTTAATGACAATCAGATCCTTAAGACAGAAATAATAGATGGATTTAAGAGTTAAGTTTTCTTTGTATTCCTAAGTACTTTTCTCATGGTTGGAGCCATGGAATGCTTGCTTGTGCCCATGGCACAGTTTAAAACAGAATGGGCCAGCACCTCAACAGGTGTTAAAATCATTGTTTCCAAAATTTTCATACTAGAACCAGAAATCTGAGAAACAACCATTGTGAAGAACAATTTTCAGTCAATGGAACTCATTGGGCAAATGAATATTTTAAGTCTCCTGTGTTTTGAGTGATCATACACTATAGGCCAAAGAAACCTGTTCGGATTAAATGCAAGGTCTAGTGAAAAGCTGCCCCATGTAGTTCAAATGTGACCTAACAAAATTTGGTGGTGTATGGTAACTACAACAACACATCTGAACTAGAGAAATCAGCACAAACAACATGGCAAATATGTATTTAGACCAACAGCAACAACCACCACCAAAAGAATACCACCAGCTTTACGAGGCATGGGACATTAAATTTAATAAGTAATAAACCATGATTAAGCTACAAACATATTTTTATTACACAGTAACGATGAAGAGCCATGCTTGTTAGGTTTAGTTGCAAGAGCCAACATGCACCTATAAACCTGCAGTGGAAACAGCAGGATCTCCATGTGAAAGAACAACCACGGGTTCAGGAGCCTGAAGCAGCCTTGCTTGCAGTGCAAGGGAGAACCTATACATCAACCTTATTCCACCCTCTCAGAACTCTCTGACCACAGTTGCTAAAAGCAATCCGATTTTCCCTCCGGTGTGACTGCATGTGGAAAATCACTTTGTTTTACAAATCCCCAATAGGAAACTATCTGATGGAATATAAGACACTGATTCATCTTCCTAAGATGTTTAGGGGAGAAAAATGAGCAACATTTTTAGCCTGGAATAGTTTAAAGGAACATTCTTGCATGCTTTAGCACTTAGAGAGCAAAAGATTTCATTTGTTGGATTAAGTCTGAAATCATAGTTTGAAAGCTGGTGTCCTATAGTCTGGATCTGACTAATAGACATAGTATTTTTTAAAATTGTATTTGTTACAGTAAAAGCTGTAAGTATACAGTCTTAATCTAACAATAGTCTTCTAGAGTCAGGCACTGCTGGGCTGCCACTGTTGACCAAGTGGGATTCACCAGTTCATTGGGGGCTTTTCTGGTTCTCTTCTTTCATACGTACTCCCTGCCTGGATACATCTGAATTTTTAAGAAAATTTCATTCTATTATTTCATGTCTTTTCCTACCCCATGAACTCAGAGTTTTACTTGCAACTTCTGCCAACACACAGTCCATTCCCTTTCCCAAACCTCACCTCTTTGAAAAAATAAAATCTCCTTTAAACAAGGAAGTAGTAGCCTAAATTATTCTTGTAAAAATTTAAGATATAAAGAAAATAGATGAACTATGAATATATGTATCATTTGAATCTCTGGGTGTAAAGATACTTTTTAATTCACCTGCTCTTGCCAACAAACCATAAAAAGAATTATTACAACCACATCTCTGATAGATGGTTATTTGGCTTCTTTTCAGTGCCAAGAAATTTTTACTCACAGGGAAAAAAAAATGGCTTCTGCTATTGGAAATATACTAAAATAATGCTTCTTAAACTATATTTATAAACTGTACTTATAAATATATTAAACAAATTCAGCATGGGAAACAAATTTGGTAGCATAGAATAATATGTCTTGCTGACACTGGACTGAGTATTGAACTGATTATAGGACCTTTCTGATAAAAGTGAGTTATCGGTATGAAATGAACTTTGATTGTATATTACATGTTTGTCTAAGTACTTTTCTTTATATGTCCTTTTGTCTTATCTATTGATACAATTAATTCTTTATCCTATTTTTAATGGAAGAAGTGGAATTCACATCCAAAGAAGTTCAGGAACTTGCCCCAGCCTCACAAGTAGCACAGGGCATGGCATGTTCTCAGAACTGAGAGATAACTGAATGGTTTAAGTGGCAGAACCTGGACCTGTCACTGAGCATTTTCACACCATACCATAACCTTTTGATTTTGGCAGAAGGAAGAAGTGTTGAAGTGTTGAACATTAGTAATTCAACATATGATCCATTTGTCATAGTAATATGATCCATCTTAATGCTGGCCTGTTGCAACAACAACAGCTAGTGAGACAAATCTAGTACTCAGACCACTTACGTTTGATTGTCTATCAGCACTGTCTCTGTCCCCCAGAGCCACACTTCCCAGAGTCCTCTTCCCATATAGTCCTAAGTCAGAGTTTGTTAATGAAAGAAATACTAGTAGATGGAAAATGGACGTAAGGAAAGGTTATCATTTTTAGAAGTTTGTGGCTGTCACATGGAAAAACATGAGGTCACAGAACTTTCCAGGCTCCCAAGGGTACTCACAACTTTTTAGTGGGAACCTTTCCAGAACCTTCTGAGAATTTCAGCACTTTCCCCATGAAACATATGATAACTACTCAGAGTCTTTAAATGAGGTCTGCAGTGTCCATTCCTCCAATCTTCAGCCTTCCTGATATTTACTCACGCAGCATTCCTAATTCCTATATCACCCCCTTCATTCCCATAAGATTTTGGAATGGTTTGTTTTCCTGTGTGAACCTTAAATGACACACCATCGCTGTTCTTAATCTTGGACCACCCCAGGACTCAGGATCAACTTTGTAAGAGCCACCAGGAAATGATTCTGCTAAGGCAGACACTATTGGCTGCTCCTTCAAAACCAGTTCTATTCTTCTTCCTTTGTGAAAGGAGTTCCTTGCAGCTAAGAAGTCCCATGTGAGTGATTTCAAGTCAATGGAATGTAGTAAGTAGAAGTGATATGTGTCATTTCAGAAAATGTTAATAAAGGGAAGGGCCAGTCTAGGCTTCATACTTCCTCCTTTCTGCTGAATGGGAAATGATAGTTGGAGTGCCAGAAGCCATGTCAAACTATCATGAAATTTGAATTATTGAAGAGGTGCACAATAGAATGGAAAGCTAAATAGAGACTGGGCCTCTAATACTATAAGCAAACCTCCTAGAACTGAGTAGCCAACACGAGACATTTCCTTGTGAGGGAATGAAACTTCTATTTTAAGTCACTGATATTTTGAGGGTGCCGTCACCTACGGTCATAACTAGTACTCACTAATACATCAGCCTTACCAGATATTTTCAGACTGTTAGGTGGGAGGAAGGGAGAGAAATCTTGGTGGAAAGGAGCCCACAACTGCCAGGGCAAGAGTGAGAGAAGGTGTGAACAAGACTCATCAGCTGTGTCTTACCCATCTGAAGACAAAATGGCATCTTAACAACTGGCTATTCTGGTTAAGAAGGAAACTGAAGTGATTTTGAAACTTATAGAGCAGAAAGGAATCACTATGGCCTGATCTTCTAAAATTGCTGTTTTACTTTAAAGTATGTTTATTTAGAATTTGTCTATGTCCCCTTTTTCTAGAATAATAATTTCAGCATTTTGGTTACACATATATGAGATTTTAAAAAATAATAAATGAAGACATTAGAAAAATGTTCATTAAGAAATAATATGCAAAATGCCTAACATGAATTGTGATCTGTTTCATTCAACACTGTATTTCCAGAGCCTGAAAGTTGTTAAACAAATATTTGCTTAGAAACATGCACATTCTGAGTAGACATTTGTTGGTTTTGTCTATCCAACTTCTTTTTATCCCTTCCTTTCCTACAACAAGCACTTTGTCTTTTGTAGCTTAGGCAATGTTGGCTGTACCACTGGCTCCTGGGAGGCTCCTCACATGATCTCTGACAGTGGGAGCCCTACCTGGAACATTCTTCAAGGGAGATATGCAGAAAGTGATACCCTTCTCATCTCCACACTTTTGAGGGTGTTGAACGGGTGGAACATAAGTCTGCTCTGGGTCACTTTTGTTTGGATATGAGTGTGATCCTGTTTGAAGTTATTTTAATACCTAGACTTTTTCAGTTATCTGAAAAGTGTCCCCAGTCATTTTCAACTGGAGACACTTTTTCCCCTCACGAGACATTTAGCACTTGGAACCAAGAGTCCTGACTAGACAGAATGGATGAAGAATTTGATCCTAGCAGTTAAAGAGCAAAGTAACATCAGCTAGTTCTTCAGGAGGTGCACAGCTGTCCAAGCAGCAGTACTTGAGATGAATGGCACCAATGTGGCCTTAGGAGGGAAATAGAAGCCTTCTTTTTATGAATATATTCTAACCTTCTTAAATCAACTAACACTAATGATAGTCTGTAAATAAATATTATACATCACCAGTTATCAAGACTGTATTTAAATATGTTTGCATGGCCACTATGTACTGTTGTATTAAATAGTTTGTGCAATACACAAAAGTGCACTGCCAGGAGTCCTGCTTTCCAGTTTTTCCACTTAGGAGTGTCTTTTCTAATTTGCATAAAGACATTTTATAAGCTCATGCAGCTCTAATGCTCACATATGTAATTTCAAAGGAAGTAGAAAATGCTTCTGATCTGTGGTCATAATAAGGCTATCGTGCATGTGTGCATGCTCAGCCAGTCCAATGCTTCGTGACTCCATAACTGTAGCCTCTGTCTATGGGGTTTCCCAGGCAAAAATACTGGAATGGAGTGCTATTTACTACTCCGGGAGATTTATCTGACCCAAGGATCGAACCAGTGTCTCCTGCATCGGCAAGCATATTCTTCACCACTGCACCACCTGGGAAGCACTAATAATGCTATTAACCTTAACTTATTTCAGATGAACCTCTTGGAATAAGGTTTGCTCCATCCAGAATGGTAAGAGCTGCCACTCTAGAGATTAACAAATGAGTGTGTATCTCAATTGTCATGTGGTAACATGTACAATATGTTACTCAGAGCAACTGATGACTTTGGGATCTTTTTCCACAGCACTCAAAATGCAAATTTTTCTTCTGTTCTCTATTAATGTAATAAATAAGAGCTCTTATGTATTTTTATGTAAAAAGACTGTCAGTTTCCAAGCAGGAAACTCTTGAAGTTCTTTTCCTTGATATGTCAAAAAAACTGACATAACTTTAGAAGATGGAAATATCACTAGGTCAAACAAAGCATGCTGGGTCAGATTAGGTCTGAGTCAGGCAATCTATTTGACAGTGACAGATAAAATAAATGTCAAAGACTTTTGCTAGTTTCTCAAAAAAATTCTACAGATGTTCAGTGAGAGAATGGAGGCTGAAATAAAGTGGGAGTACAGCTCAAAGAGGAAAGCTTATTTGTACATTACTTGATACTTTTAAAGGCTAAACATTTAAAAATTCTTACCAGGGGAAAGAAGGCAATCTGAAACGGCTGCAAAATGTATGATTCCAACTATATGTCATTCTGGAAAAAGCAAAATGATGGAGAAACTAAAAAGAAGAGTTGGTTTTCAAGGGTCAGAGGAAGGGAGGAATGAATACATGGAGCACAGAAGACTTTTAAGGAGTGAAACTAGTCTGTATAATACAATAATGGTGGATAGATGTATTATATATTTGTCAAAAGCCATAGAATGTACAACAGTGAACCCTAATGTAAACTATAGACTTCAGGTGATAATGATAAGCCAATGTGGGTTCATCAAGTGTAACAAATGTGCCACTCTGGGGTGTGTTAACAATGGCAGAGGCTGTGCATAGGTGGAGGCCAAGGGTGTATGGGAAATCTCTGGATCCACCACCCAATTTTGCTGTGACCTAAAACTGCTCTAAAAATCAATTTTTATTAAAAAATTAGGATTAATTTAGATTATTAAAACACTGAAGACATCATGTGGGATATTAAAATACTGCAGACATCTTTCTTTATTAGTCTTAAAATCTTAAATTAGAAAACATTATTTGTTTACATTTATATTTTATATTATATGTATATTTATATGTGTGTATATATATGTATCTATACACACAAACACACACATTAATGTGACAGTCTAAAATTTTAGTAAAATCATATACACAAGCTCTATCCACCTTTCACATGCACACACACACACAGACATATTAGTGTTGAATAACAAGAAAAATACCTTCCTTGAAGCAGAAATCATGAACTGTTCTGGAATGAGAGGAAGTAACTGGTGTTAGATTGAACATAAATTCACAGACCCCAATCTGTGTAGGCTTTTACAATAGGTAACAGCATGTGCAAAGGTGCTGTAGAGTTAAAGATGACACATGGTAAGCAAAAGTGACTCTCGGGGTGATACCAGGATGATTTATTGGGGGATCAGAGTAAGAGTAGCCAAATGAATCAGACTTTTTTGCAGAGGAACATGTAGCAATTTGGAATAGAAATTGTGGTTTAGGTTAACAGAGTTTTGTGCTCTGAGTGACTGGAATTACCCCAAATAATTTGGATCTCTCAAATCCTATAGACAAGTAATTGGCAAACCTATCATTAGTACAACCACTCTTTCCCTAAAAATCATTAAGAGCACTCTTTGGTAACATTTACAGCAGTCAAACTCAGAGTCAGTAGGGGATCTCAATTAAAAATATTGGTATACAACCAGAAATCATTAAATATTTGAGGAAAAAGAACACCTCCAAAATCAGTATCCAAGTCAAAAATAGAAGAGCTAATCTTTGAAGTAACAAAGTTGACAGAGCAAAGTGAAGGGGAAGTTTAAATAGTTATAAGAAATATAATTATAAAAATATAAGAATATTTAGCAACAAAGAAAAACTCAGCTAGAAATTTTGGAAAATAAAAAAATAAATAAATGGTGAAATTAAAACAAATAAAACCTTACTACATGGCAGCACTGGTATAATTAACAAGTAATCTGTGGAACTGAAAAATTAATCTGATGGATTCTCCAAGACTATAGCAACAAAACAGAGAAATAAATTGCTAGTACGAAAGAAAATGTTAAAACAGAGTATAAACCCAGAAGATCTCATGTCTTTTGAATGGGAGTTCCAGAAAAAAAAGGGAAAAAAAAATGGGAGTGAAGGAAGTACCCAAAAAATTCAGAAAACAAAATGTCTGACCTAATTAAATATAGAAGTCTTCAGATTATAGAAGTCTACAAAATGCTAGGGACATCCCAGGTGGTCCAGTGGTAAAGAATCTGCATGCTAAGCAATTGTTGCTGTTGTTCAGTTGTTAAGTCCTGTCTGACTCCTTGTGACCCCGTGGACTGCAGCACACCAGGCTCCTCTGTCCTCCACTATCTCTTGAAGTTTGCTCAAGTTCATGTCCACTGAGTCAGTAATGCTATCTACATCTCCTCCTTTGTTGTTCCCTTCTTTTACCTTCAATCTTTCTCAGCATCAGGATCTTTTCCAGAGTCAGATCTTCACATCAGGTGGCCAAAGTATTGGAGCTTCAGCTTTAGCATCAGTCCTTCCAATGGATATTCTGTGTTGATTTCCTTTAGGATTGACTGGATTGATCTCTCTGCAGTGCAAGGGACCCTCAAGAGTCTTTTCCAGCACCACACTTTAAAAGCCTTCTTTACGGTCCAGTTCTCACATCTGTACATGACTACTGAAAAAAACAAAACAAAACAAAAAACATTGGCTTTGACTATACAGAACTTTGTCCACAATGTGATGTCTCCACTTTTTAATATTTTGTCTAGGTTTGTCATAGCTTTCCTTACAAGCAGCAAGCATCTTTTAACTTAGTGGCTGCAGTCTCCATCCTTAGTGATTTTGGAGCCCAGGAAAATAAAATCTGTCACTGCTTCTACTTTTTCTCCTTCTAGAAGTGCTAAGCTTAATGAATGGAAAAGATCCACTCCTAGATATATATAATGAATGAAATTTCAAAACAGCAAGGGTAAAGACAAAGCATTGAAAGTATCATGAAAGAAAGAAATATTATCTTCAGAAAAGTGAGAATAAGATTGGAAACAATTCCCAACATATAAACCTGAACATAAAAAAGCATTATTATTATAGAAAATAAATCTTCTGAGAAAAAAATAATTTTGAATCTTCAATTCAACACATAGTCAAGCAACCATTCAAATATGGTGGGAAAATAGAATGTTTTCATACTGCAAGTATTCTGAACATATATCACCCACCATTTTGAATGGTTTACTTGAAAAAAATGCCACAACATAAAAAAAAAAAAAAAAAATTAACCCAAGAAAAAACTTTGGATTATAAAAACCAAGGAAAGAGTAGTACAACTTAAATTCATTCCAGTAAATTCATTTCAAGTACAAAACTGAAATAGTAGTATATAGGGGCTTCCCAGGTGGTGCTAGTGGTAAAGAATCTGCCTGCCAATGCTGGAGATGCAAGAGACATGGGTTCAATCCCTGAGTCAGGAAGATCCCCTGGAGTAGGAAATGACAACCCACTCCAGTATTCTTGCCTGGAAAATTCCATGGATAGAGGAGCCTGGCAGGATTACAGTCTATAGGGTCTTAAAGAGTCAGACAGGACTGAGCACATACACACAATTAAAATTCTAGAATGACACCCCACTCCAGTACCCTTGCCTGGAGAATCCCATGGATGGAGGAGCCTGGTAGGCTCCCGTCCATGGGGTCGCTAGGAGTCGGACACGACTGAGCGACTTCCCTTTCACTTCTCACTTTCATGCATTGGAGAAGGAAATGGCAACCCACTCCAGTGTTCTTGCCTGGAGAATCTCAGGGCCGGGGGAGCCTGGTGGGCTTCCGTCTATGGGGTCACACAGAGTCGGACACGACTGAAGCGACTTAGTAGCAGTAGCAGCAGCAGACTATATCAGGCAGGAGGTAGACAGCTTGAGTTGGGTAGGGTAGATTTCACAAAGGAACAAGGAAAGCGAACACATGGTATATGTCTTGTTATGTTTAGGAGAAGATTTAAAGTCACATTAATCTTAGATATTTTGAGAATAAAATTTATTTAAATGTTTTAATTTCAAGCATATAGAATTGAGAGAACTCAATTAATAAAAGAAAATGCTACAAATGGGGGCTTAGGTATCAAATGTTTCTAGAGCTTCAACTTGTTATCATGGGTTCCTTCTTTCCATAAGTTCACCTCTTGTACTCTTTTGAAACTTGACTTATCCTATTAAGAAATTTCACATCTGCGCCTCAGGTATCTCAAGGTGCCATCCAGACCAGAATACTCATATCTAGTTATTTTCTTTTAGTCATCCTAGTTTTGTTTTCCTGCTTCTTCTTTTAGATCTAGGAAGGATTGTCCAGCCTACGTCATCAACTCTTGTCCTTGGTCTTTGAGTGAAACTCTAGTTTCCTTTCTGTGCTCCCTCCCAGCTTTTGTCAGAAGTCAGGCAGCCCAGGTTGCTCTGAAGATTTTTGCTTCTCAAGTTTTGCTAAATGCCTGAGATCATAGGTCACTTTTCTTAAACTTTTGATGGTTCTGCTTTTGAAAACAGTGAAGGATATCCTTACTGAGAAATGATTCTAAATATTGAGGTTACATACTTGACAAAATAACACTTTAAAAAATAAATCAAGCATGACTTAAAATTATTAGAAAAATAATTAGAATGGGAAACATTACAGGATTTTCAGGCTCAATATTTTGCAACCTGATAGGAATATGACGAGGCTCTTTCAGGGAAAGAAGTGCTCAGAAATTGGTCTTAAATCAGTTTTTAGAAAGGAGATCACTTTGATCTGCTGATGTAGTTCTCTTACTTATCAATGCAAGAACACTTATGTCTTTATTTCCCATTTAAAATGGTCTCATTGGCATTGCTATTTTGATTCTTTGTTCTCTATATGAAGCTTGATTTCCAAATTTAATTTATACATGAGCAACACATAGGGCTTCTTCACCAGTATTAAATTTCCAGAACCATGTGGTTTTTCCTGAATGGCTTGTGGAGAAAATCTTTACTTAAGCTATGGGTGTATGAATAGGAGAAAAGCAATATCCTGAATTTGTGGGAGTTGTTCATATGGCCTCTGTTACTAACATATGCCCAAGTTCAGCTTGAAAGTAAAGAGCTGCATGCAGTTGTCACTATTAACAAACAATAAGACAAAAAAATGTAGTAGTTATGTAAATAGTATCAATGCTAAATAAAAAGAAATAGATTTTGAAAATTTTATAATGTGTTAAGAAAATGATACTGGATATCTGCAGAGTCTGTAGTTATATAAAATAGATTATGCAAAGATTATATTCAAATTTAGTTGATGAGAAAGACATATAATAAAAATAAATAAATAAACCTAGGTTACCAGCTATGTAAGCTTTCTTGCTTACATATACCTACATTCTAAAGCGCCAAGGCAAGCAATTTTTGGTGAATCTACTCAACATTTTAAGAAAGAGAAAACTTCAATGCTACTTAAGTTGTTCTAGAGCCTAGAAAAGTTTTAAAAAAAAGGCTGCAAATTTTTAAACAGAGCTCAGTTGCTCAGCTGTGTCTGACTCTTTGCAACCCCATGGACTGTAGCCTGCCAGGCTCTTCTATCCATGGGTTTCTCTAGGCAAGAATACTGGAGTGGGTTGTCATTTTCTTCTCCAGAGATCTTCTCAACTAGGGATAGAACCCATGTCTCTTACATCTCTTGCATTGGCAGGAGGATTCCTTACCACTAGCACCACCTTGGAAGCCAATACAGTAAAGTATGAATATTGAAAATGTAACAAACTAATACCAGTTATGAATTTTGACACAAAAATCCTAAATAAAATATTAGCACATGGACTCCAACAGCATATTAAAATGACACATCACTATCAAATGAATGTTTCTTAGTTAGAAAAATTATTAATATAATTTACCATACGAAGAGTTCAAAGAGGAAATCTGTAACCATCTTCATAAATACTAAAAAAGTGATTAAAAAATGAATGCCCAAATGCTCAATGAAACACTAGCAAACTGAATCCAGCAACACATGAAAAGGAGTATACACTTTGACCAAATACAATTTACTCAGTGAAAGCAAGTGGTTTAACATCTGAAAAACAATTAATATAACTCACTCTTATCAGTGCTTCCCTCGTGGCTCAGACTGTAAAGAATTCGCCTGCAATGAAGGAGACCTAGGTTGTATCCCTGGGTCAGGATGATCCCCTGGAGAAGGGAATGGCTACCCACTCCAGTATTCTTGCCTGGAGAATTCCATGAACAGAGGAGCCTGGTGGTCTACAGTCCATGGGGCCACAAAGAGTCGGACACAACTGAGCATGCTTGACCAAATGCAAATTTCAGTCAGTTATAAAATAGAGTGAAAATAACACCCCATTTTAAATTGTAATGAAAACAGAGATGTACTAAGAATGTGCAAGGTTCATATGGAAAAAGTGCAGATTTAAACAAATGGAAAACACATACAATTGTTACGTAGAATGACATAACATCACATCAATTATCTGTAAATTAATGGATCCTAATAAAAGAGAAAAAGAGTTGTTTTGAAATTAAGGAAGCTGAATCTGAAGTTCATGTAAAAATTCAAAATGCGTATGAAAATTTCACATTTAAGAGTTTATCCTACAGATATATTTTCATATGTGTGAAATGGCATATATGCAAAGCTATTTATGTCACATTATAATTGCAAAAGAGTTTATATAGTTTAAATAACCATCAGAAAAATTGGTTAGCTATTTTTTTTACATTTATGTAATTAAATACTATGCAACCATTAAAAAGCAAGCACAATGATATTGAAAAATCTCCCAAATATTAACTCTCCCAAATGTTAACTCTAATATGAAATGTTCAAGCAGAGTGAGTAAAGTATGTTACCTCTGTGACAAAAATAAAGAAGAAGTATGTATGATTCTTTTGTAGGCATAGAATAGCTTTGGAAAGACATGCAAAAACCTGGTAATAATAATGATTGCTTCTGGAGCTAGGGAACAAGGGTTTGTGAGAGGTATAATTTTGCATATATATAAATATACACATCTACTCTATATGTACTTGTACCTTTGGAATTTTCATCACACATATGTTTTCACGAAATAAAATAGTCTAAAGAAGAGATTAGATATAAAAAAGTAAACAATCATTTCATCATCCTCCTTCCCAAGGTCAAGAAGAAACACATATTGAATTTGGGGTAAAAAGAGGAAAATAAGGTAACTAAACTTAAATAAATGATATTTAAAATGTCCAATTTCTACGGGAACATGACAAAGAATGGAATTAATTCTTTTTTGAATTTGGACAAAACTCCTTTGTCCAAAGGAGCTTGAGAAGGTAATAGGAGGAGTCTAGGTGACTGGAAGAATGAAGTGGAGATGACAAAGGATTCTTGTGTTTAAAAGTAGTGAGTAGTTTAGTTAAATTGTAGCATATGGAAAACAAGGTGAAGTGGGTAGAAGGGAAAAAGCAATGGTGATTTTTCAACCATATCTTGTGGAGCTCTGTGTCATTCTCAGAAGAATCTGAACTCACTTTCCTGGCTTCAAGTGAGTCTTTGAAAGTCTGTGAGCAAAGAATTTTCTGGATGAAAACCAAGCTTTGGAAGGATTATCAGGGTTACTTTAGGACATAGAATTAACTAGCTCTCATTCATTCATTCATTGTACAAATATTTGTTTAGCGTCTACTATGAGTCAGGTAGGCCTTGTATAAAATCTACTATGTTTTAGAACTTTTATGTATTAGTTTTTCCTGATGCTAAAAGTAATATATGTTTATTATTGACAATTTTGGAAATATGCAGAATTACAAAGAAGAATGACTCAAAATTCTATTGCCTAAAATAAACATTACAATTCTGATGTGTGCATATGTAAGGTCATTTCAGACACACACACAGAGACACACCAGTGTATTCTTTTATTTAATTTTAAATCATGAATATACCCAACATTTTCAAAGATAATAACCATTTTTAAAGTTTATAGAATGCTTAACCTGTGTCAGACACTGAGAGAAGTATTTTTAAGCATCATGTTATTTAATTATTAAAACAAACCCATGGCATCTTTTGTTTTTAATCTGTATTTCACAGGTGAGGACAGTGTATCAAGGATACCTGGTTCAGTGATTGATGGAGAGAGAATTCAATCCCAGGAATAACTGCAGAGATTGGACTCCGAATAACAAAATGCATTATCTTATCAGCAACATGGCAACGATAGTCATGCAATGCTCCATCATGTAGATGCTCTATAGGTCCCTTGATTGGTTAAAAAATTTTAACCAATTATACTGTTTTTAAATATAATGCTAATATATTCTGTGTCCCATCAAGGGGACAGAGAGCATAGAAAGAATAAAATATAAATCTAATCTCTTTCTATTTTTTAAGCTCCAGAGGGTTGCTCCACAATAAAAAGTCTTTGTAAGTTCCTAGCTTCTCCCGAGTCCAGTGTCACTGGCTTCAGGTTGATGAAATTTCCTTCGAAGGTGTTTTCCCAGCTTATCTGTAATCCATTTTTGGTGCTGACATTACTGTAGTTTTCCCTGTGTGTTCCAAGCTCCATCCCTCCATGGGATTATCAGGCAAGAACACTGGAGCAGGTTGCCATTTCTTTCTTGAGGGGATCTTCATGACCTAGGGATTGAACCCCAGTCTCCTGGATTGCAGGCAGTCTTCTGCATTGCAGGCAGATTCTTTATTCACTGAGCCACCAGGGAAGCCCTCTTGTGTCTTCAGAAGTATTTAAATAGGATTTGAAGATAAATTAATTAAGGGACTTCTAGGTATCAGAAAATTGGACATAGATATTAAGTTATAATTAGGATAATCATTCCAATTTTTTTCCTCTAATTGAAACGTGCTCGTGTTTATTTTGCCACTCTTAATGTCATAATTTTCTATTAATTTATGACACTCCACCAGTTTCTACAATTCAAAATATTTCAATTAATTGGAGGGACATTAATTTTTCAGGGAGATTATGATGCTCAAACATTTCATTTAATTATTAAAAAATGAGAAGATATAAAATTTTATTTATTATCTCTTATGGGCTGTCAGAAAGAAAGTGAAAGGGTTAGCTGCTCAGTTGTGTTTAATTCTTTGTGCCCCATGGACTGTAGCCCACAAGGCTCTTCTGTCCATGGATTTCCAAGGCAAGATTGCTGGAGCTGGTTGCCATTCCCTTCTCCAGAAGATTCTCCATTCCCAGGGATCAAACCCAGGTCTTCTGCATTGCAGGCAGATTCTATATCATCTGAGCCTCCAGGGAAGCCCACTGGGGTCTACTAAGCTGTCTACTGCTATTTAATTCTCACCATTAATCTCATTTTACAATATATAAACTAAAGAATAAACAATTTTTTTAAAGTAAATAATAGAGTAGCCATCATGGTCAACAAGAGTCCAAAATGCAGTACTTGGACGCAATCTCAAGAACGACAGAATGATCTCTGTTCGTTTCCAAGGCAAACCATTCAATATCACGGTAATCCAAGCCTATGCCCCAACCAGTTACACTGAAGAAACTGAAGTTTAATGGTTCTATGAAGACCTACAGGACCTTTTAGAACTAACACCCAAAAAAAGATGTCCTTTACATTATAGGGTACTGGAATGCAAAAGCAGGAAATCAAGAAACACCTGGCTGCTGCTGCTGCTGCTGCTGCTAAGTCGCTTCAGTTATGTCCGACTCTGTGTGACCCCATAGACAGCAGCCCACCAGGCTCCCCCATCCCTGGGATTCTCCAGGCAATAACACTGGCGTGGGCTGCCATTTCCTTCTCCAAGAAACACCTGGAGCAACAGGTAAATTTGGCCTTGGAGTACAGAATGAAGCAGGGCAAAGGCTAAGAGAATTTTGCCAAGAGAATGCACTGGTCATAGCAAACACCCTTTTCAAACAACACAAGAGAAGACTCTACACTTGGACATCACCAGATAGTCAACACTGAAATCAGATTGATTATACTCTTTGCAGTCAAAGATGGAGAAGCTCTATACAGTCAGCAAAAACAAGACTGGGAGCTAACTGTGGCTCAGATCATGAACTCCTTATTGACAAATTCAGACTTAAATTGAAGAAAGTAGGGAAAACCACTAGACTACTCAGGTATGACCTAAATCAAATCCCTTATGATTATACAGTGGAAGTGAGAAATAGATTTAAGGGACTAGATCTGATAGACAGAGTGCCTGAAGAACTATGTACAGGAGACAGGGATCAAGATCATCCCCATGGAAAAGAAATGCAAAAAAGAAAAATGGCTCTCTGAGGAGGCCTTACAAATAGCTGTGAAAAGAAGAGAAAGGAAAAGCAAAGGAGAAAAGGAAAGATATAAGCATCTGAATGCAGAGTTCCAAAGAATACCGAGAGATAAGAAAGCCTTCCTCAGTGATCAGTGCAAACAAATGGAGGAAAACAGTAGAATGGGAAAGACTAGAGATCTCTTCAGGAAAATTAGAGATACCAAGGGAATATTTCATGCAAAGATGGGCTCAATAAACGACAGAAATGGTATGGACCTAACAGAAGCAGAAGATATTAAGAAGAGGTGGCAAGAATACACAGAAGAACTATACAAAAAAGATCTTCATGACCCAGATAACCACAATGGCGTGATCACTCATATAAAGCCAGACATCCTGGAATGTGAAGTCAAGTGAGCCTTAGAAAGCATCACTACGAACAAAGCTAGTGGAAGTGATGGAATTCCAGTGGAGCTATTTCAAATCCTGAAAGATGATGATGTGAAACTGCTGCACTCAGTATATCAGCAAATTTGGAAAACTCAGCAGTGGCCACAGGACTGGAAAAGGTCAGTTTTTATTCCAATCCCAAAGAAAGGCAACGCCAAAGAATGCTCAAACAACCGCACAATTGCACTCATCTCACACACTAGTAAAGTAATGCTCAGAATTCTCCAAGCCAGGCTTCAGCAATACGTGAACCCTGAACTTCAAGATGTTCAAGCTGGTTTTAGACAAGGCATAGGAACAAGAGATCAAATTGCCAACATCCACTGGATCATTGGAAAAGCAACAGAGTTCCAGAAAAACATCTATTTCTGCTTTACTGACTATGCCAAAGCCTTTGACTGTGTGGATCACAATAAACTGTGGAAAATTCTGAAAGAGATGGGAATACCAGACCACCTGACCTGCCTCTTGAGAAACCTATGTGCAAGTCAGGAAGCAACAGTTAGAATTGGACATGGAACAACAGACTGGTTCCAAAAAGGAAAAGGAGTACGTCAAGGCTGTATATTGTCACCCTGCTTATTTAACTTATATGCAGAGTACATCATGAGAAACACTGGACTGGAAGAAGCACAAGCTGGAATCAAGATTGCCGGGAGAAATATCAATAACCTCAGATATGCAGATAACACCACCCTTATGGCAGAAAGTGAAGAGGAACTCAAAAGCCTCTTGATGAAAGTGAAAGTAGAGAGTGAAAAAGTTGGCTTAAAGCTCAACATTCAGAAAACTAAGATCATGGCATCCGGTCCCACCACTTCACAGGAAATAGATGGGGAAACAGTGGAAACAGTGTCAGACTTTATTTTGGGGGGCTCCAAAATCACGGCAGATGGTGATTGCAGCCATGAAATTAAAAGACACTTACTCCTTGGAAGGAAAGTAATGACCAACCTAGATAGCATATTAAAAAGCAGAGACATTACTTTCCAACAAAGGTCCGTCTAGTCAAGGCTATGGTTTTTCCTGTGGTCATGTATGGATGTGAGAGTTGGACGGTGAAGAAAGCTGAGCACCTAAGAATTGATGCTTTTGAAATGTGGTGTTGGAGAAGACTCTTGAGAGTCCCTTGGACTGCAAGGAGATCCAACCAGTCCATCCTAAAGGAGACCAGTCCGGGTGTTCATTGGAAGGACTGATGCTAAAGCTGAAACTCCAATACTTTGGCCACCTCATGAGAGGAGGTGACTCATTGGAAAAAACCCTGATGCTAGGAAGGTTTGGAGGCAGGAGGAGAAGGGGACGACAGAGGATGAGATGGTTGGATGGCATCACCAACTCGATGGACATCAGTTTGAATGAACTCCGAGAGTTGGTGATGGACAGGGAGGCCTGGCATGCTTCGATTCATGGGGCTGCAAAGAGTCGGACACAACTGAGTGACTGAACTGAACTGAATGGTAAATTGGGCTTCCCAGGTGGTTGGTGCTAGTTGTAAAGAACCTTTCTGCCAATGCAAGAGACATAATAGATGCAGGCTTGATCCCTGGCTTGGGAAGATCCCCTGGAGGAGTGCACAGCAATCCATTCCAGTACCCTTGCCTCGTCCATGGAGAATCCCATGGACAGAGGAGTGTGGTTCAGTTCAGTTCAGTTTAGTTGCTCAGTCATGTCCAACTCTTTGTGACCCCATGAATTGCAGCACGCCAGGCCTCCCTGCCCATCACCAACTCCCGAAGTTCACTCAGACTCATGTCCATCGAGTCAGTGATGCCATCCAGCCATCTCATCCTCTGTCGTCCCTTTCTCCTCCAGCCCCCAATCCCTCCCAACATCAGAGTCTTTTCCAATGAGTCAACTCTTGGCATGAGGTGGCCAAAGTACTGGAGTTTCAGCTTTAGCATCATTCCTTCCAAAGAAATCCTAGGGTTGATCTTCAGAATGGACTGGCTGGATCTCCTTGCAGTCCAAGGGACTCTCAAGAGTCTTCTCCAGCACCACAGTTCCAAAGCATCAATTCTTTGGTGCTCAGCCTTCTTCACAGTCCAACTCTCACATCCATACATGACCCCATAGGGAATGGTAATCCATTTCAGTATTCTTGCCTGGAGAATTCCATGGACAAAGGAGCCTGACGGGCTACAGTCCATGGGGTAGCAAAGAGTTGGACAGGACTGAGAGACTAATACTTTCACTTTTATTGGTAAATAATGTAGCCAGGACTTTTAGTCAGGGCTTGAATCCAGGTCTCTCTGATTCCAAAATCCACACTTTTTTCAACATTGTGCAGTCTTCTCAAGAATGTAAGAGAAAGAGAGTAGTTTTGCATAATTACATAATAAACAAAAGGTATAGCAGGCAAATTTTACAGAATGAGAGATTTATATTAGGTCTTTAGACTTACAGAAAAGGGCACAAAAGTTGAATCAACATGGGTTTGTTTTTAAAAATTGCTTACTGGGACCTCTTCAGTTGGTCATTTCTTCTCAGTGATAATCCCAAATCTATGGGAGAGCCATGCTTTCAAGGTTATATCTATTTATTTCACACATAAGAGCATAGAGATGAACTAAACTCCCTTGAAACTCTGTAATTTGTACTTCTTTCACATAACTGTTCTTTTACTTCGTGGGCATTTATACTTATGAGGGTTAACAGGATGATAAAAGTTAAAGGAGTAACTCTGGTGCTACATTATGCTTAATGAAGCATGGTGTTTGTGTGTGTGTATTGTTTTGTCTTTAGGTTATAAGGTAAGTTCTGCCTTCTAGAAGGTTCTGGGTTTTGTCATTTGATAATGTCACTGCAGGCATTTGAGACAGCTTGCAAAATTCTTTGAAAGTGGTATTTTCTTTGTTTTGTTTAAGAAAAAAATAAAAAAAAACACTGCAAGTTCTTCTTACCAAATCAATGGCAAAGTCAAGGATAAAATAACTCTGAATTTAATGCATAAAAGAAAGACTTGAAAGTCATATCTTCAAAAACAGGATCATTATTTAAATGCCAATGAGATTACACACGAGGACTGAAATAAATAAACCATTATCAGTGACTTGAGTAGCAAAGTTTGTTTTCTCTGGGGAGAAAGTTTGCTTGCTACTACAGTCCTCGAAACATAGAGAATTTGAAGAAAAAAAGGTAACAAGTTAAACTTCCCATCATAAAAGCATAAAGACGTTAGGGAAATTAAACAAAATTGGGTTTAACTTAGAAATCGTCTATGTATTGTCTAAAGCCAGTATATGTAAAAATGTGCTGTCTGTTAGATTATTTTTGAGCATCCACTAGAATTGTATAGACAGAACTTAGGGCATTGACTACAAATTGGTGCAGGGAAGTAGACTTAGCCTTCAGCATTTGATGACACAATTCAACTTGCAAAATTTTAGATAATTTGCAAGTCAAAACAATCAGAGATGGGAAACAAGTCGAATCTCTCTCAACAAACTTTCTTATAACAAGGCTTGTTTGCATATTCTTTTACTACATTATAGTTTTTCATCTAAATTCTGGTATGGTCTCAGTGAAAATAGTGTATATGTTGTGAAAAACCAAATTTCCCTTTGGGGAATACCTATATCATGGAGGAATTTGGAAGTGTAGGAATTAAGGAGTCCTGTTTTGCATTTTTAGCCTGAAGGAATTATGGAATAAAATATTGAAATATCAATTTACTAACTTTGATTTTAGTTTAGTACTTTAGAATAGCCTAGAGGAGGAAAAGGTAGGGTTTTGTTTGTTTAATTTCTCTATCAGATAAGAACTTTCACCTAAGGTGGTGGTAGGAGATGCAGAGATTAAAACCTCCATTTTGAGAGCACAGTTAAACATATGATTTTCCACCTCTTCCAGCTTCTCAAAACTTTTTGGTTTCCAGGAGTTAAAAGATCACAGTGCTATTGCATGCAACCTCTTTGTAGTCACTGATGTCAATTCTGCAATTCTGCATGCAGGTGCTTTTGTTACTCATGCATCAGAAAGCAATGGCATCCACTTCACCATTGCCCATGGCCGATAATAATTGTCAGATGCCAATTATAAGTTGTATCCTATTTTCAGATACATTCAAATGGGAAAATGTGTACTTCTTGCAATCCATGAAACACAATACATGTTTGTTATTCATTTGTTTATTTTCTCTCCCCTGAGTAGAGTGTAGGAGAACACTTATCTGCTGTAACTACATATATATGTCATATATATATATATACCTATATATATGACACGTAGCAGTATCTATATATGACATATAATAGCATTCCACTAAATAATCTTAAATCAATGAATTAACAAAACTGTCTCAATGCAAGCAACTCTTAAAACTGGAAAATGACAACAGAAATGTAGGCATTAAAGAACATAAAAATTTTTCAACTCACAGTGTAGAAATTAAAACTGAAGTCAGTCAAATTAATTACTGAATTAATTACTGATGGGATCCTCTAACTATTGGTTATAGCTATTGAATAAAAAATCAGAGTCTAAAACTGAAAAGCAGAGCACCGCACGATACAAATATTTTGTTAATGAACACACACATTTCCGGGAGTTGGTGATGGACAGGGAGGCCTGGAGTGCTGGTGTTCATGGGGTCGCAAAGAGTCGGACATGACTGAGCGACTGAACTGAACTGAACTGACACACGGTTCAGAATTTAGACATATTCCCCATATTGTCTAGAATATATAGATCTTATTCTTTAAATGCTCTGCTCACTCTTTGTTCTTTTGACATTATCCAATGAATGAAAAAAAGCCTTTTAACTCTTAACACACATCATCAGGGAGAACTTGAACATATCCTAAAGACTAATTTAAATATGGGAGTGGGGGCTACTAATTGAGAGATCTAAGTGGTTATACTTGATTTATAAATAGGCTGTCCTAGATAAAAAGGAACCAGGAATCAATGTGCCAGATTAAAAGAGACCAGATGCTAAGAAAAATAGCCCTATTTTCTAGAAAGGTCCTTCAATGAGAGACACTGGGAAAAGCACAGTTGTGCCTTGTGAGTCGTATTTTCAATAATTTCCCTGAGAGGAAACTGGAAAAAATCAAATGTTCCACACACTTATTTTGGTATTGGTGAAGGTTAAGATATAAATTATTTATATCTAACCATGAAAATAAGAAAGCCCCTATATTTTCAATAACACTCAAATATCCTGAGAATATCTGAAACTTTATTTTAGAAGAAAATAGTAGTTCCATAGAGGTGTAGGTCACATACTAGCTGGAAGTAAACATTTGTAAAAACAAATCTCTGCAAATAGACTTACAGAAAAATTCCTTTTAAATTCTAATTCAAGTTAAATGCTACAAATCACATTACAGTACTTTTTCTTTTCCTTATGGTAGCCAGTCTCTTGATTATTAGGGACTATGAGCCCTGGCTTAGAAGTAGAAACTTAAATCAGTGACTTTATTTTTATTGCCAAACAGAAATCTGAATTCATATATTAAGAGAGCAGTGGAGATGAGATATGACAGAATTCATTAATGTGCCAAGGATGTGGCCAACTTGTCTACAACTAGTTAAAAGGCAAATACACAGATTGATCATTTTTCTTTCCAGGACTGTACGTCACAATACACATGGCCTGTTTCCTAAAACCTTCTGTCTAATGTTTAATAGATTGATGAAACTTCAAAAACAACACTCTCTACAATCCTGCTAGACAAGAGGGGACCTGAAGATACTCTAGGTTAGAAGAGAGATTATTTGCAACCTGAACTGACAAGGAAGGATTAGTCTCTTCACTTCACATTTTCCATCTTTAAACTAAAAATTTCCTTTAGCTTCAGAAAGGGTTGTGCCCTGAATCTGAGATAAAAATGACTGGCAAACCATTTTGATTTGGTTTTTACTTATAAAAAATATTTTATCTTCAGCTTTCAATACACAAAGTAGATACTTGCTTTATCTGATGAGTGTCTATGTCAAAGGGGCAAATCTATGTTAATCGCTCAGTCATGTCTGACTTTTTGCAACCCCATGGACTGTAGCCCACCAGGCTCCTCTGTCCTTGGGATTTTCCAGGCAAGATAACTGGAGTCGGTTGCCATTTCCTCCTCCAGGGTATCTTCCTGACCCAGGAATCAAACCTGTCTAGCATTTGCAGGTGGTTTCTTTATTGTCTGAGCCATCAGGGAAGCCCCCAAAGGGATAAAGATCAGCTTTAAATGCTCATTTTCTTAAAGAAACAAGCATGTATAGTTAGGAGTCAAAATTTTCAAGCTCTGACACCTGCTGCCTCTGTATTACTAGGCAGAACATATAAGCTGAGTCCTGTGCCCTGGTCTTACACTGGTGAGACCCGCTTGCCTGTTTGCCAGGATTACCTTAAAGAGAAAAATGAAATTAATGCATGGTAAAGCTTTCAAATAAGAGTTACTCTAAGGTAGGATATTATCTTCAAAGCTAAATTTTCTGGAAACTTCATAAAACATCATCTTTCTGGACTGTATGTTCTTCTAAAGAAATTTGATGCATTATGTACTGAAGTGAAAGTTAATAAACTATGCTTTAGTCTAATTGTCCAAACTTTTCTAGATGTTAGTCTGTAATTGTCTCACTTCATTCTTGGTCAAATCAATAACTTAACCTGCCATATATTTGTATACTCCTTCACCTCTTGCTTTCAGAATTTTAAAGATGCTATCTGGCAAAAACAAATAAATTACCTAAATTAACTGCTCTTTGAAGATCTACATTAAGAATAATTAGATCACTGCTGAGAAGAATTTCTTGTTCTTCCTTTTTCACAAATGCATGGAAACTGGTATAGGCTTGGAGAACCCATATTGCCCTCCTCACACTTGAATGTTAGTTTCATGATATTACACAAAATTGGGGCTGGGTAACTTAACTTCTGGGAGAGAAGCTAGCTACCCAGAGAGTATACCTGAGCTACCCAGAGAGTCTCTTCATCACCTGCTGAAGTCTTGTAACCAAATTTGACTTGACTTGTGCAGCAACTAGCCATCTTTTTTTTTGCCCAGTAAAGACTAATTGGTGTGTCTCATATCATTTCCCTGAACTTACATTATAAAGTTTACTGCATATTATGTGTGCTTTGAACTACATACCCTACACGCTCACTACTATGGATCTTAAATGATTTACATTATAAAGTGTTCCATAATTTGCAAAGTAATTTTTAAATATATTACCTCATTTGATTTTTGTAACAGCTTTCTAAGGCAGAAGCTCACTATGATTCCCATTAAAGAAATAGGGACTCAAAGCCACAAAGAGGTTATACAATATGTTCAAGGTCACACAGTTATTAAAAGACAGAATAGGCCCAAGCCCAATTCATGTCTCCTGGTTTAGTCCTCTATCAACTGGATGACTCCTATCATCATCCCCTGCCCATCCACTTATTCTGTCACTCAATCCCTCCAGTCTTCTTTAAGTTATCCAGTGGCAGCAAAGTGGAAAATGCCCACAGAATCCCAGGTCCTGGATAATTCACAACAACAGCTTATGCCTCAGTTTCTTCAGGTATAAACACGAAAAGTTTGAACTAGATGATTTCCAAAAATAAAATCACAGATGGCATGATATAGTGGAAAGAGCAGAGCACGGGTCATATATTAAAACAATTCCAGATTTGAATTTTGGTCCTTCTTCCCGATAAACAATTTGAGGAATTATCAATATATAACCTCTTTGGTTATTAGTTTCCTCACATGTAAAGTCAGAGATGCTAACATTAACTTTGAAACAATCTTGTGAACAATAAATAATATATGCAGAGGAATTTGCCAAATGGCAAGCAGTCAATAAATATCAATTATTCCTTTTAGTGTTAACACATGTTATATTCTAAAGGCATATACATTATTTTTAATAACAATTTTATCCTTATATATAGCAGCTTTGCTAGCTTTACTAATTTTAAAAGGATAAACTTTATATATACTAACATTCATATGATCAAAAACAGCTTTAAGAAATAATAATTTTTATTAAGCAGTTAATCTGTAGGAATTTAGCATTGAATATTTTTTTCAGAATTCAACTCAGAAGACCTGAGATCAATAATAAGAAATGTGAGTACATTTGAATATAACTCTCATTTTTTTAAATAGGAGTATAAAAATTAAGTAGATGAAGTCTACACAACAGAGCAGATGGAATCTTATTGCATAGGCTTATCTTTTAAAGTAGTAAATAAAAAGCAGGACTATATGAAAAGAAAGAAAATAATGATCTAAAAAAAATGGAGCATAGATAGTGAAAATAAATAATTCTGTTTGCCCAAATGTTTGATTAAAACTTGGAAATAAAAATATATAACTTATTTTTCAAATTAATTAGGCTTACTATTTAACAGTAACATCTTTGGAAAAATTAAATCACAATTATTATCAGAGACAGGGATAAGAAACCACACAGCTACGTCTCTGTAAAGAGTAACTTACCAGTTACAATGAATGTGAAGGTTTTAATGGAGTTCTGGCAGTGTGAGTCAGATTACAGAGAAAAACCATACAGACATATGAAGATCTTTCTCTTTTTGTCTCTCTTGTCACAAAGTAAGAAGCATTTGGAGAACTTTTTTAAATTTAAAATTTTTATTTTTAACATATATTAATTTGAAGCATCATTTCAGGTCCAGGTGCCATGTGGAAAGTGATTGATGTTTCAGGGATGGGAGAAGGGCGAATACTGGGAGACATCCAAATTATAAACATTTGAAAAATCCTGGAAGAATACACATTTTCTCTAAGAATAGACCTACACAAAGAATCTAATTTTAATTTGTTTGTTTGTTTGTTGCTGCATACATTCAAAGTAATATTATAAGCAGTTTTCAAATAAACATAATTAATCTTTGACCCTATCAAATTAACTATCCACTTAGCTTATCTATATTTTTGTTTACTAAAAATATCAACAACATATTTTAATGTATGTAGTTCAATACCATTTACATTCTAAGCATGTACTACTTCAATATAAAAAGAATTTTTTAAAAATTTATAAAATGTTAAATGAAATATTTTACTTTAGAAAATATTAGAAAGTGAACTTTAGAAGGGAATAAAATTAAGGTTTTTTTTATAAAATTCTCCTTTAATTTCAAAAGTTAGTGTATATATATATCTTGATACACAGACTTGAAAACAGTTTCTAAGCTTTGTAGTATGCAACCTAATAAAGTGAGACAACTGATAAATATGACTGATGATATCAAGTAAATCATTGGGTAGCATATTTAGAACAAAAATTTAAAGCCATCATTTTAACATCAATTTTGGGGTGCTCAAATATGGTTATAGGCTCACTGAGAAAAGTTACTTTTACGATACTGCTTTTCTATTCTCCACTTTGTGTGTGTGTGTATGTGCATATATATATATATATATTTTTTTTACATAAGGTTTGTACTAAAAAAAAGTGGTTAATATTACCAAATTCAACTTTAAATCCCCAACTGCAAGATGTTGTATTTCCCAAAGATACTATATGCTTACTTTTTTCTGTTTTTTTTTTTTTTTTTTGGTTATTTTTTTAGTTGAAGGATAATTGCTTCCCAGAATTGTGTTGGTCAGACTTCATTTTAGATCAAACTTCAGACAGTGCCCACTTTTGTCCAGCTTTATAATAATAATAACAATAATAAAACCTCATAGAGTTTCAACAAAGGAAAAAAAAACAAAGTACCAGAAATGCCCAACTCCTAGGAGCAATCATATTTAGTTTAATTTTCCTCCTTACTGTAATTTCACAAGAGATAAATTCAGAAACTCATCAGGTTTGTAATCAGGATCCTGATAGCAGTAAAAATTAATAAAAGCACAACTATTTGAAGCACAAACTTAAAGAATCTACAAAAGCCTAATGAACTTTACTTATAATAAGTAAAGTCAGAATAAAGGTGTGAGTAAAGAGTGATTATCTTTTAATTTTTTAACTGTTTATTTTCCATTGGAATATAGTTGATTAACAATGTTCTGTTAGTTTCTAGTGTATAGCAAAGTGATTCAGTTATACATATCTGTTCTTTTCCAAATTTTCCCATTTAGGTTGTTATATAATATTGAATGGGCTTCCCAGGTGGCTCAAGATAAAGAATCCACCTGCCAAACAGGAGACGTGGGTTCAATCCTCAGGTTGGGAAGGTTCCCTGGAGAAGGAAATGGCAGCCCACTCCAGTATCTTTGCCTGGGAAATCCCGTGGAGAGAGGAGCCTGCCAGGCTATTGTCTATGGGTCACAAAGAGCTGGACATGACTTAGCGACTAAACAAAAACAGCATAATGTTGAACAGAGTTCCCTGTGATATACAGTAGGTTCTTGTTGGTTATTTATTTTAAATATAGAAGTTTAACTCTTTAAAACTTCCAGTAACCATCTTAACCTTTGATTACGTCTGTCAAGATAAGCAATATTACCATCATGCCAATATTTAAAGTAGGACAAAATTACTCAAGTCATAAACTTGTAGATCTCAGGAGTCTTCATTGTCCATTTATTATTGGTTCAAGTTTATACAACTTATAGAAGATGAGCTCGATTGATTAGGGAATGATGCCAATGAGGTCAGAGGATCACTTTGATCTATGGAGTTAAAGTTAGCTGTATTCTGTGCTTTAGTAGAGGATGGAGTAAATTCTATCAGGGCATCTACAAGGATAAGCCATTGTCTCCAAAGGAAAGATAGTCAAACAGCATAGACTGATCATCATTAATTTATGTACCACTTTTGGAAAAAATCCCTATAGTAGTGGGTCAATGGTATCATCTTTGGCACAATTCAATGCATATTTAGGTCATTTATAGGAGTTTAGTAATTGCTAATCTGAATTTAAAATGCAGCCTTACGTTATATTTATTTTCTTTAGCTCTATTATATTAACTTGCTATAATCCTATTTGTTTTCTGTAAATTTAACTCCTTTATATCAACTGTGTTTCAATAAATTCTATCCATAAAATATATCACTATGTACAAATTTCTCTTTGTTTTACATGGTAGCATGTATAGACATTTTCCATTCCCTGTACTCAATTCAGCACTCTTATGATTCAGTGATAACCAAAGCTTATACTGTTAAATGATTCAAGAGATCTTTAATATATATAAAATATATATTTTATATATAAATATAAAATACAAATATAAAATATAAATATAAAATACATTTTTATAATGAAATTTTGTTAAATAAAATGATTTTCATTTTTTGTTCATTCATTCATTTATTCATTAACTATTTACTGAGTGCCTACTATGAGTCGGAATCTGTTCTAGTGATAGAAAGACAGACTAAGTTCTAACACTCACAGGAGATTCATAAACACGTCTACTTCCTACCCACCTTAAACAAACACGATGTTATTATATTACAAATCACAAATGGAAGAAAGCTTTTCTTGAACCTAATTGTCCCTTTAGTGAGCTGTATCAGATTATTTTGAGGAAAAGATTGAACTGTAAGCGTCACACCCCAGAGTTGACAACAGCTGTTAAAAAGAAAAAGTCTCAGTTACGCAGGTCTGGCTTCTGTTCATTTCACGATTATTATTATAAGTCAAAAGTCTATAGCAATAAAAATGACATCAACAGGAACAACAATAACCATAATATGTGCCAAATATTGTCTACAGCTATATTAACAGTGTATATTCATTGCAGGAGAGTGGGTGGGAAGTCTTGAGGACTAGCTGACTCAATAAAAGGCCAATAAGGAACAAATCATAGTAGCCTTTCAACCTCCATCAGGTCACAAGGCCCTCAGAGTAGAAATGAAAAACTGGTTTATAACTTGAAAAATGAATTTCAGGTCATGGTAAGAAGACTGGTGAATAACATGCTAAAAAAAAAGATTTTAAAGAAGTGTTTAGGCCATAAAGAGAACATGACACTTTATTGCTGCAAACAACTACAAAAAGTCCAACTTTTGTTAAGTAGGTAGCATACTGGGCCAATAAAGAAAGGGCAAAAGACAAGGCTGTGTGCTTGACCAGCAAATATTTTATTGTTTCTTAGGGAAGGAAATAACATTTAAAAAATACAAATATACAAGTATGCAAAAGAGAAAATTGTAGGGATTAGACAAAATTGTACACAAGTAGCAATTCTAATATATTTTTTTTTAAAGGTAGTATTTCTCACACCCTGGATTCTCCAACACTCCATTTTGGGAATCACTTTGTAGAGATGAAAATTGGCTGGACACAAAGCCAAAAGAAACAGCAACTTAGCGTGTATTACTCATGAGCACATTCCATAGAATGGTGAGTTTTAAGCTAATAAACAAGATTTTAAATCTATGAATAGAAGGATTCTAGTGTGTTATTAAAACCATATTAACTCCATAGTTAAATTCCTTAGAATCACTGAAGATTGCATAGGCCTAGAGAAGAGAGAAGTGAAGTTGCTCAGTTGTGTCCGACTCTTTGAGACTCCATGAACTGTAGACTGCCAGGTTCCTCTGTCTATGGGATTTTCCAGGAAAGAATACTGGAATATGTTGCCATTTCCTTCTCCATGGGATCTTCCCAACCTGGGGATTGAACCCAGGTCTCCTGCATTGCAGGAAGACTCCTTATCAGCTGAGACACGAGGCCTAGCATTGACCTACATAGCCACATGGGCCTAGCCTTGAATAAAATCAAAAGCATGATACATATGGTTTTGAGCAATAACAATGCTCATTAATAATGAAGAAAATTTAAAGTTAGGATTCTCAATGTTCTCGGCACCTCATGTGTCACTTGATTATCAGGATAGTAAAACCTTGTTAATGTAAACTCTTAAAACTCTTATCAAATTCTGGACTAGGGACCATTTAGCATCATGACTAACATTTATCTTCCTTACTTTTTCTTAGGTAATATAAAAGAGATTATTTAGAGGATTGCTTTAAAGAATTAAATGAACATACTACCTCTCAGCACTTGAGAAGCCTCATTTACATGGTAAAACATATTTAAACAGAATTGTCTGTTGATGAAAGCAACAAGCATGCAAACCTTTATAAGCCCAGTTTGAGCTATTTTGTGCATCTGAAATAAAATTTCATTTACTTAAAATATTATTTAATTTTGTCCACCAGTCCTGCCCAGTTCTTTTTTCCATTTTGTTTAATTAGTGAGGTTTGTTTTACTCAAAATGTCATTAATGCATGCACTGTGATGTCATTTTTTATATTTTATCCGTTAATAATATTTACTTACAAACTAGCTGTAGGAGGAATAGTAAAGGTGTTAAAGGACATATTTTATATACTGACTCAGTTATTAACAATCAAGCAGCATCTAGCTACACTGTATAAGTAAATGTCTTTGTTTTATCAGAGTTCTACAGGTGTATAAAATAGAAGTGATATTGTCACATTTCTTACTGAGATTGAAGATCCTGGAGGTTTTTACGAAACCTTGAGAAGAAAGTGTTTAGGAAAGAGATTGTACATTTTACAATTATAAGTACTTGATCTAAAAAAAAAGTTGTATGGCCTAAGATTAATGCAAAAATATTATGGACTGAGATTTAAATCAAATTGGTTGTGTATGCATTTACTTATCACCCAGTAGGCATGGCAGAACTCCATCTTATTATGTTTAAAAGTATAAATCTCAAATTTGTACGTCATATGGATGGAATGTATCCAGCAATAAATATGCAGTTTAGAGGAACCTTTGCAATGCTGTAGAATAATTTGGACAGCTGGTGTTATTGGTTGATCTACAAGGTTTTTGGTGTTCTTATCAATCTGCTCTTTTACACTTAATTTAAATTTAGTATAAATATTCACTGTCAAAAAATTAAATTGGGGGAGAATAATCTCACATTTTAACTTAGGATATAAAACCAAAATATTAGCAGATGAAGTACATAGATAGGTGAGTTTTTGTGGTTCAAATGGTACGCAGACAAAGAAAGTGGTAATTTGCTTTTGTTTATGCAGACTTAGGTAGACTTCTAAAATGAAGAAGAATTCTTCTAGTTGCCAGATCTGTAGTATACATGCTCTTTTTATTAGAAAAACTTGCTAAATTTTTAATAACACAACATTTGTTGAGTACTTTCTCAAAGTAGTTACACATATTATTATCTCACAACAATTTTACAGGATTAAAAGTAACTAAACCTGGCAAAAGGCAGTTTGGAATGTTATAAACCAAGCTTGGATTTATACAGGTAGAGAGAGACAGTCTTTCATCCTTTGCTTTTCATGTTTGAGAATATAGACTAGCATATTAGTATCTCTAGTTTGAGTTACTTGTACAATGACTACTAAGTGGTTTTGTCTCTTTTGCATTCCTTGTACATGTATTATTATTACTTGGAGTACAGTTAACCTGGTATAGTTTTTGTAGCCCTAATGGACTGTTTTCATGAAACCCAATCATATTGTTTCTGTCTTTTCCATCTAAATACAATTGTGCACCTACAAGGCAATGGTCATATTCGACTTAGCCCTATGTGAGACCCTAAATTAATTGTATTTACTTTCTTCTTCAAATAACGCAGCATTTCTAAAGCACCTTTAAAGTGACTCTTACATAGGAGGACAATGAAAGAACAAGACCAGAGTATGTTTTGCATGGATTCTGCCAGGCTGAAAGAAAAGATCATATTTGGCCACTTGGAACATAGGGAAATGTAACATATGACTGTATGAATGTGTAAAAGGGATAATCCATAAAAATTCTAGATATTATCCATCAAATAACAAATGAAAAAAGCAAGCTATTTGCAATCATGAGGGCAGGATTAAATATGGGAGGCCCCACCAGGAACTTAGGAAAAAGAGGTAGCACACAAAGTCAGAAAGTATGAAAAGCTTCAATTTCTTAAAAGGTAAAAGAAATTTCAAAATTATCAAAGCACCAGTTATCAAACTCAAGAAAGGGAAAAATTCTTTAGGCAGGGAGAGCAGAGGCCATGGGAACTGAAAATCGATTCTACTCACATTCTAACACAAAAGAATCTATAGTTTTCTACACTTAATACATCTGATATAACACCTGGTTTTTAACTGAATTGATGTGTTACAATAGTGTAAATACTGAATATCTATGTAATTGGAATCATAATATAACTCTATCAGGAGAATAGTTCAGGAAATGACAGGGGTGCATGTCATTTCCTGACATGGAATGACAGGGCCTTAGGAGAGCAGAGATGTTAAGTCCTTAACAGTATATTTTTCTCACAGTAAGACATCAATAGATAATATCTACAGCAGAAAAATCAAGAATTTGAATGATTTACAGAAAATTATCAGTACAATAACTTAGTATGACTCATATTGTTCAGTCAGTCAGTCAGTTCAGTTGCTCAGTCATGTCAGACTCTTTGCAACCCCATAGACTGCAGCAGGCCAGTCTTCTGTGTCCATTACCAACTTCTGGAGCTTGCTTAAACTCATGTCCATCAAGTCGGTGATGCCATCCAACCATCTCATCCTCTGTCATCCCCTTCTCATATTGTTAAAGTGTACAAAATTTATCTTTTTAATTTAAAGTCTTTATGGATCCAAAACCTTCAGAGTAGTTCTAAGTAAAAAGAACTACTGGTTTTATCCCTGGTTTTAATTCTGATTTTGATCCAGACACAAAATAACAAAAATTTGAAAAGTGACTGAAAAAAGGTCAATGCCTACAAGATAGCAATTTGCCCAAATTAACCACAAAATCCACATGATCATTACAGGAGGATAGAGGATTCTGGGAAAGAAAAATGATTTAAAGAGTAATTAAATGCCGATGCCTCAGCCCTTCTTGGAAAATATTATTTACCAAATTACAAATAAATAAAGGGTTTTTTGGTATACCCCCTCAAAAGTTAGTGTCATATCTTACTTTTTATAATATTTTTATTCCATCATCTAATTTTTCTCATTTTTTGCTTTGTATAATGTATCTCTTGCCTGACCAGATGGCAGTGAATCAGCCAATAATCACGGAAGGCACATCGTAATATATTAACATCCTAATGAATTATTGCAGATCTGTTTCCAAAAGTCAGAACCAATAATTAAAATACAGAGTTGACCTGGAAACAAGATTGTAAGATTTGAAAACATCCTGGAATGGCATTCTTATTGTCCATCTGTAATGTCTGTATTGGATACTCCCCTTGCTTACCCAGTTTCCATTACCAAGGTCTCTCTTCTAGAATTTCAGATTTGTTCAGGGAATCACCTCTTCCCAAATAGCACAAGTGCTTCTTGTGTAGAAGCCCCATCCTCTATTCTGCTTTGCTAGTGATTAGTTTAGAAGTGGGAAGATGACTAGAAAATTCTTCATTGTTCTTCGGGCAGAGTGATGAGATCTCTCTCTCTTCTCTCCCGTCAAAGGTGAACAACACATTAAGTGGTTCTGATTGCCCTTCTAAGCCATTTAATCTCCAGAAATTTAACCTGCTTTAGCATGAAACCAAAACAGAACAGATAGATGGGAACACGATAGTGGTGGACCATGGGATGAATCAATTTATAGTCTTCCATAACCTGAACTTCTTGTTATACATGCTAATGGTTTCTTACAAGCTACTCCTAATTGGATTTTCTATTACCTGTATCTAACAAAATCCTAACTAAATTCAAACTGATATTTCTTAGAATCATTGCAAGTAGTCAATTCAAACTAACAGAACTATAATCATTTTCTACTCATTTTTTACATAATTCCAGAATTTCAGGCTCAAATAAACTACGAAAAACGCAACTCTTTTGTGTGTGGGTACATGTTGCAAATGTGTTTGTGTGAGTGTTATATATGCAGTTGTGTATTGTAAGGCAGTAGAGTATCCAGACTTGAGTAGGAATCAGTTCTGTTCAGTCACTCAGTCGTGTCTGACTCTTTGTGACCCCATGAACTGCAGCATGCCAGGCCTCCATGTCCTTCACCAACTACTGAGGTCTACCCAAACCCTTGTCCATTGAGAAGGTGATGCCACCCAACCATCTCATCCTCTGCTGTCCCCTTCTCCTCTCGCCTTCAATCTTTCCCAGCATCAGAGTCTTTTCAAATGAGTCAGCTCTTTGCATCAGGTGACCAAAATGTTGGAGTTTCAGCTTCAACATCAGTCCTTCTAATGAGCACCCAGAACTGATCTCCTTTAGTATGGACTGGTTGGATCTCATTGGAGTCCAAGGGACTCTCAAGAGTCTTCTGCAACACCACAGTTTAAAAGCATCAATTCTTAGGCATTCAGCTTTCCTTATAGTCCAACTCTCACATCCATACATGACTACTGGAAAAACCATAGCCTTGACTAGACGGACCTTCATGGACAAAGTAATGTCTCTGCTTTTTAATATGCTGTCTAGGTTGGTCATAATTTTCCTTCCAAGGAGTAAGCGTCTTTTAATTTCATGGCTGCAATCACCATCTGCAGTGATTTTGAAGTGAAGTGAAGTGAAGTCGCTCAGTCGTGTTCGACTCTTTGCCGACCCCGTGGACTGTAGCCCACCAGGCTCCTTCGTCCATGGGATTTTCCAGGCAAGAATACTGGAGTGGGTTGCCATTTCCTTCTCCACGGGATCTTCCCCACCCAAGGATTGAACCCAGGTCTCCCACATTGCAGGCAGATGCTTTAACCTCTGAGCCACCAGGGAAGCCCCATTTACTGGATGCCATGATCTTAGTTTTCTGAATGTTGAGCTTTAAGCCAACTTTTTCATGTTCCTCTTTCACTTTCATCAAGAGGCTCTTTAGTTCTTCTTCACTTTCTGCCATAAGGGTGGTGTCATCTGCATATCTGAGGTTATTGACATTTCTCCTAGAAATCTTGATTCCAGCTTGTGCTTCCTTCAGCCCAACGTTTCTCATCATGTACTCTGCATATAAGTTAAATAAGCAGGGTGACAATATACAGCCTTGACGTACTCCTTTTCCTATTTGGAACCAGTCTGTTGTTCCATGTTCAGTTCTAACTGTTGCTTCCTTACCTGCATACAGGTTTCTCAAGAGGCAGGTCAGGTGTCTGGTATGCCTATCTCTTTCAGAATTTTCTACAGTTTATTGTGATCCACACAGTCAAAGGCTTTGGCATAGTTAATAAAGCAGAAACAGATGTTTTTCTGGAACTCTCTCGCTTTTTTGATGATACAGTAGATGTTGGCAACTTGATCTCTGGTTCCTCTGTCTCTTCTAACACCAGCTTGAACATCTGGAAGTTCACGGTTCATGTATTGCTGAAGCCTGGCTTGGAGAATTTTGAGCATTACTTTACTAGCGTGTGAGATGAGTGCAATTGTGCGGTAGTTTGAGCATTCTTTGGCTTTGCCTTTCTTTGGGATTGGAATGAAAACTGACCTTTTCCAGTCCTGTGGCCACTGCTGAGTTTTCCAAATTTGCTGACATATTGAGTGCAGCACTTTCACAGCATCATCTTTCAGGATTTGAAATAGCTCAACTGGAATTCCATCACCTCCACTAACTTTGTTCGTAGTGATGCTTCTTAAGGCCCACTTGACTTCACATTCCAGGATGTCTGGATCTAGGTGAAATGTGAGTGATCACACCATTGTGATCATCTGGGTGGTAAAGATCTTTTTTTGTATAGTTCTTCTGTGTATTCTTGCCACCTCTTCTTAATATCTTCTACTTCTGTTAGGTCCATACTATTTCTGTCCTTTATTGAGCCCATCTTTGAATGAAGTGTCCCCTTGGTATCTCTAATTTTCTTGAAGAGATCTCTAGTCTTTCCCATTCTGTTGTTTTCCTCTATTTGTTTGCATTGATCGCTGAGGAAGGCTTTCTTAGCTCTCCTTGCTATTTTTTGGAACTCTGCTTTGAAATGGATATAATTTTCCTTTTCTCCTTTGCTTTTCGCTTCTCTTCTTTTCACAGCTAATTGTAGGGCCTCCTCAGACAGCCATTTTGATTTTTTGCATTTCTTTTTCTTGGGGATGGTCTTGATTCCTGTCTCCTGTACAATGTCATGAACCTCTGTCTTTAGTTCATCAGGCACTCTATCAGATCTAGTCCTTTAAATCTATTTCTCACTTGAGTAGGAATGTTTTAGAATTTATACAGAAACCAGAGAAGGCACTGTGAGTGACAGACAGATTGTCAGGGGGGCAGTAGGGATAGTGGAAAGAAGTGGGCTTGCATTAAAGGCTTGTAAATAGAACCTCAGACACACTCTAAGGCACACTGTGGCTATCTTGAGATGTTAGTATTTCTGCTCAGTGTTAGTTTGCAAATGATTTGTAAATAAAAAGTATGAATATTCACAATCAATTTACATTTTATTTTCAGTCTTTAAGTTTATTTTCTAAGATAGAAATCCAAATGGTTTAAAGGATAGTCCTCTAAGCTGTGTTATGAAAAATTAAAGTTCTCCATCCTCCTTCCTTTCCATTTCTTCTTCTCTAGAGGCAGCCCCTTTTGTTTCTTTTACCTCGTTCTTTTCTCTTAAGTCAAACGCTTTTTTCATTTTAGACATTACCTACATTTTTGACAATTTGTCTACATTTTAGACAATTCCCACCACGTGAGAAGTTTTTATAAAAGATTTAACTTCTGCTACCTCATATGTACCCTCATGTCACCCTCTATTCCTATCTTCCCAATGCCATCATTTTGATTAGATTAACATTCAGTATTTACACTCTAGTGACTATATAAATTCAACTCAGGTTTGAGTCATAGACTAAAGGTAAACTGGCTCTATGAAAAGAAAAAAGAAAAAATTCTGACTTATATGATTTGCTGATTTCCATAGGTGGCGCTGGTGGTAAAGAACCTGCCTGTCAATTCAGGAGACACAAGAGACCTTGGTTCAATCGCTGGGTCAGGACGATTCTCTGGAGGAAGAAATTGCAACCCACTCCAGTATGCTTGCCTGGAGAATCCCATGGACAGAGGAGCCTGGCGGGCTACAGTGCATGGGGTCACAAAGGGTCAGACACGACAAGCAACTCAGCATGCAAAAAGCATGCACGCATAGCGTAAATACTCCCACCTTGACCAGTTTCAAATTACTGACCTGAGGTCACTTAATGAAAATTTGAAGAGATGGGCATATTTAATTATAAGGAGCTCTTTTCCTTTGGGTTAACAATTGTCTTGTCTGTATTTGTTTGCTTTTTGCATTTTCTGTGTATTTATATGTTATGAGTTAGCAGACTCCCTTAACCATGTAACTTCCTTCTTACTAGGTACAGATATATCAGATATTCTACTGATTCTATGCTTTTGAAAAAGTCTTTCTTGGCACCTTCTATTCCAGTCGCATTCTATCATGAAAAACGTTATCCTGGCACCTCTTTCCACTATCACCCCAAGATTCTCTTTCCCATCTAGTGTGTGTGTGTGCTCAGTCATGTCCCACTCTTTGCAATCCCATGGACTGTAGCCTGCCAGACTCCTCTGTCCACGGGATTTTCCAGTTTGATGCATGAAGCCAGGTACTCAAAGCTGGTGCTCTAGGACAACTCAGAGGGATGGGGTGGGGAGGGGAGTGGGGAGGGAGTTGGGAGAGGGGGTTCAGAATGGTGAGACACATGTACACCCATTGCTGATTCATGTCGATGTATGGGAAAAACCACCACAATATTGTAAAGCAATTAGTCTCCAATTAAAATAAATTAATTAATTAAAAAAAAGAGTACTGGAGTGGGTTGCCATTGACTTCTCCGGGGGGATCTTCCCAAACCAGGGAAAGGACACCTGTCTCCTGCATTGCAGTCTTTAGCACTGAGCCACCTGGGAAGCCCTTTCCCATCTTGGATTCCCTATTTCTTTGACCTCATGTGTTATAGACTAAATGTTTGTGTCTCCCCAAAATTCATGTTTTGACATTGTAAACCCCAAAATTATGGTATTGGGAGACATGGCCTCAGGTGCGTGATTAGGTCAGAAGAGTAGAACCTTCATGAACAGGATTCATCTCCTTATAAAAGAGACCACAGAGAGCCCCTTACCCCTTGTACCACAGGAGTATACAATGAAAGGAAAGCCATCTGCAAACAAAGAAGTGAACTTTCAGCAGAACTGAAACTCCCAGCACTTTGGTCTTGGACGTTCCAGCCACCAGAACTGGGAGAAATGTTTACTGTTAAATCACTCAGTTTATGGTACTTTGTTACAGCAGCCTGAGCTAAGACACCAAGCCTTTCTCTTTACTGGTTTACTATTTCATTTTGGTGAAGCATATCCTCCTGAATCCTCTGAAGAAATTTTTTAGACTCTGTATATCCGAAAGTGTCTTTATTTTCCCATCACACTTTAATGATAGTAAGAATGACTGTGCATCTTCAGTTTGCAAGTAATTCCCTACAGAATGCTGATGGTTTTCCTTCATGTGAGTGTTGAGAAGCCCCTAGGATTCTGATTCCAGATCCTTTGCAGGCAACCTGCTTTTCCTCTGCTGAAAACTCTAAGAACTCTGTCCAAAATACTTATGTTTCTAAAATTAGAATGCATTAAAGCATCACTCTAGTAGCATTAGCTTCATTTGTATTCCAAAATGGCCTTATGAATAAGAAGAAAGAAGATGGACTACACCATACTCTAGAGGCAAGGTGACAGTCTATATATGAATGTGACCATAAAAGTATAACATATATAAATATGTGTGTTAGAGTGGAAAAAATAAACATGTCTCCTAAAAGGGACTGATCAAAAGCTTTCATTAATTTTATATTGCAAGTATGTGTGTTTATGTGTTTGTATTGGTGGAAGAGATTAAAGAAGGGAATAAGCACAATAATTTGGAATGGAAAAAGGAAAAATAACCTTTCTGTGTGGTCTTGAGGAACAGGTAGCTTAAAAACACTGTTTCTGAATTTCTACTACTAAAAGGAAGAGAAAGATAAGTAAAATTAACTGTAAAGTTACCTCACAGATGGTATAGGTATTTTAAATAATACTAATAATCAAGGTAACATATGAGCAAGAACAAAAATTCAAGTGGTCATAAAGGGATATTAGTGAAAGAAAAATTCTTTTTTCCCACCTGCAGTTATAACATTTCACAGGTTTTAGCTATCTTACTAGAAGAAAGCCAGCAACATATTAAGAATGTAAAAAAAAAAAAATTACCAAAGTTTCATGCCCTAATACTTTTCTGTCCTTAATTTAATAAATAATAATGTATGCCATATTAGTTTATACAAACTTATTCCATTTTCTTTAATGGCTGCATGGTATTCTGTTGTACTGACAAGTGTTAGCAAACTATGGCCTGTGGTCCAAATCTGACCTGCTGCTTGTTTTTGTATAATCCATGAACTAAGAAGAGTTGTTACATTTTTAAATGATTAAGGAAAAAAAGAAGAGTACTATTTTCGCCACGTGAGAAAGTTCTATGAAACTCAAATTTCAGGGTCCACAAATGCAGTTTTATTAGTACACAGCTGGACTCATTCATTTACATATTGTCTGGGGCTGCTTTTGCATTACAACAGAGTTAAGTGTTGTGACAGAGACAGTGTAGCCTTCAGAGCCCTATCTGGCCCTTCACAGGAAAAGCATGCTGACCTCTTGCACAGACCATCTAATTTATTTAACTCAACATTTAAAATTCATAGAATTTTTAATTCTATGAGTGAAGGGGGTAAAAGTGGGAGAATGAGCTGAGTAAAGAAGATGCAAATATGATGAATAATTAATTAATTGTTCAGTGTGGATTTAGGTAGGAAAGTGATGAGAGACAGAGCAAGACAGATAGGTTGTGGCCATGCCATGTCATCATAGAATGCCAGTTTGAGGACTCTGTCATTCATCTGGAAGGAAACTGGGAAACTATGGAGGATTTTGAGCAGAGGTGGGGAGTAGCATGAGCAGGATCTATTTTAAGAGATTAATCTGGCTAGGCAATGTGGAATTAATACAGAGGGTACTGCTAACAGGTAAGGAAATTGTTTATAGGATTATTTTAATAACCTATAAAGAAGCATGAATGCATGTGAAGGGACAGTCTAATGTGTAAATATATCATTGAAATAATTTCTACAGTTCTGAAAAATCAGAAAGTCATCTCTATGTTTATGTATGTGAATTATTTATGTCTGTTAAAAAAAAATTCAAGTATATCTTACCGCTGAAGTTTTGGTCTACTCTGTTTCAGTCTACTCAGCTACAATTTTAAAATGTGCTTTCCAGAAAGATGGTAACAATAACCCTGTGTACGAGACAGCAAAAGAGACACTGATGTATAGAACAGTCTTATGGACTCTGTGAGAGAGGGAGAGGGTGGGAAGATTTGGGAGAATGGCATTGAAACATGTAAAATATCATGTATGAAACAAGGTGCCAGTCCAGGTTCGATGCATGATACTGGATGCTTGGGGCTGGTGCACTGGGACGACCCAGAGGGATGGAATGGGGAGGGAGGAGGGAGGAGGGTTCAGGATGGGGAACACATGTATACCTGTGGTGGATTCATTTTGATATTTGGCAAAACTAATACAGTTATGTAAAGTTTAAAAATAAAATAAAATTAAAAAAATAAAAATAAAAATAAAATGTGCTTTCCATGTAACAAACAACCCAAGAAACTAATTGAGTCATACACTAGTTGCTGAATTAAGCCGGAACATGGTAACTGATTATCTGATTATTTCTTAATGTATTACTTATAAGCTTAAGGCTCAAAATACAGCAATGGAAGACATACAGGATTGTCTGTTATTTCAAAGACATAATGTGAAGTGCTCATCATAATCTGGTTAAAAATCCTAAATAGCAAGAATGTTGGTCTCCTAGACGGAGTAATTCTAATTAACCTTATAAAAATAAGATTTGTACAGTATGTGGAAAATTAAGGATATAAACAACCATTAAAAGAAGAACCTAATCGTATTATAATAATTATGTTCAACTGACACAATAGGCAATAGTCACATAGCAGTACCATATTTTAAATGCCATCATAAATAATATAAAATTACAATTTTATACTGTTATTATTCAACATAACATTTTAAATTATTCTTTTAAACATCCAAATAAGTTGCTCTATTAACATAGTGATTTAAACACATACTCTGCAGTCACTTTTTTTATAAAGAGTAGGCTAGACATTAAGTCAAATTATATTGGAAAATGAGCCAACAAAGTAAAAATAAGTTAACATTTATAGTAGGAATTTATATATATCAGTATGTCTTAAGATTGGGGTACTAACATGAAGAGAAAAAAAGGAAATTTGGTTCAGTGTTGTTTAGAAGAGTTCCCCCCCCCCAACATTGTTTATAGTTAATAACTGGCCATTCTAGTGACAAAAGTAAGCATAGTGGTTTAGAACTTGGACTCCAGTGACATAAAAACTGAATTTCTAATTGTCTGATTTTGGCAAATTTCTTGACCACTTCAAGCCTCAGATTCCTCATCTGTTATAATGTTAATATCTGCCCTGAGCTCAAAGATTTGTTGTTACATATGCTTATGAACTTAGCATTTGCCATTGTAAGAATACTAAGCATTAAATAAATGATAGCTATTGTTTTTATTATAATTATTATTTCTTATCTTAAGTTTTTTCTTTTATTGCATCTTGGCATGTTAGAAAGATTGAAGAGAGAATTGAAAATAAAGAATAACAATATAATTATTACTTCCAATCCCCTTCCCATTCATCTATTCCAGCTTTAGTTTAGGAGAAATGTTAACAGTAGTCAATTATTATTGTGGTCTGTGGCCTTTAATGGATACTTAAAAGACATGTTATGGACTGTTATTGGGACACAGAACCAAAAGTTCCTCAGAAGGTCTGTCTAGGGAATACCTCTGAATTCCCATTAGAACCCCTGGACTTTGAATCTGCCACCTTCCTGCTTACTAGAAACCTTTGTGAGTGTGACATTGTCAGAAATATCTGACTTGCATATTTCTCTGAGCCATCCTTGAAATTTGATGCTATATTTAGTGGTCTATTTACAAGCTTAAGGAGTTATGTTTGCTGAGACACATGTCCATAAATATGTAATAGATGGAGAAATAATTGTGGACACCTGAAAGAAAATTTTGACAACACTAGCCCTATTTTTCTTGTTCTGGAAAATTGCTTTACACAAATGGTGTTTCCTAGAAATTTTCATTAATCAGTACACACAATTCCCTCACGGCAAAGATGGTGTTTTTATTTTGTGTATTGTATTTTGATAATAATTCTCATATATATATTTAAAATTTCAAATAAACTGGTGGTTGGTAGGAAATTTCTTGGTCATATAAAAGATATGCTGAAGAAATGAGCATATGACCAGTTAAAATGAATGCCCTAGTTGTTAAAGTATTTGTTTAATGATCATAAAACCACCCCAACTATTCTGTGATAATTTGATTTGCTCTAAATAATATGTTTCATTGACTAATAAGCAGGAATCCATCATTAAACTAGCACATGAACCTAGTGAACCACTTGTCTTCCATATCCCACTGTGGCCTTGTTTCTCTGCTCTGATTTCAAGTATGGTAGAAATTGCCATAAGCTGATAAAAAACACGTTTCTTTAAAAAAAAAAAAAAAAAAGCTACCTGGTTTCCCAAGTCAAGTTTTAATGCTAGAGACAGAAGTAAAGAGAAAACAAAGTGGGTTTTTTGTTTGCTTTGTTTTTTAAGAAATAAACACTGAAATCATAAACTAATCAAAGAACAGAATGCTGAACCCCATGACAACTTGGAGAGTATATCTAAAATACATATACAAAATGAAAGGCTGAATCAGGAAACGACTTTAATCAATACAGGTGCCTTATCAAATAAGGGATAACAGTTTAGTCAAGGTCAAACTTCAGTTGATTGTGGCTTCAGTATATGCACAGCATCGTTAGAGTTCTTTGTGGATATGTGATTCAGGGAAAAAAAATGTCAAGTGCCTACAAATTGAAGCAATAAGAGATGAAGTCAATAGTCTACAAAATTAATCTTTACCACAAGTAAAAACTGGTTTATAAACCTTAAGGAGTTTTTTTTTTTTTTTTCCACAAACATGAAATTAATAGGAGAAGCAGTGTCAACTGACTACAGTAGCTACAGAAGGATTTTTCTTGAGAGTGGAAAAGTCACAGGGGAGAAAGTTTAGAGTGAGGAAAATGTCTTGAAAGTAAATGAAACTGGCCTGTCATACAAGAAAATGCCTTCAGGAAGATTCCTATCCAAGAATGATAAGCATGAGTCTAGTAGCCCTGGGCAGACCAACATGTATTTGATAGCAACCCAGCAAGCTTTAAGATTAAGTTGTATTTATTCTACCATAAAACCTCCAGGACATTGAGGTGATCGAGATGCAAGAAAACACTTATTTGACTATATATACTCACTCAATCAAATAAAAATCTAGAAGCAGGGCAAGACTGGCTGTACTGTTTCTAATAATGTTGGTGCTTTAGTGGTATTCATAAATTTGCAATGTTTAAAAGTCTCAGCCCATAGCCTTTGAAAATGTAAAAGGTCTGCTGTATTTACCTTCAAATATATTTCTCATGTTGCAAAAAAAAAAAAATTAGGCTTGTTTTCAAATGGTGCACAGCTTATACTTAATTTCATTCTTAACCTGTAAATGTATTTAAGTAAGGCTGTTTGTACACTTATTTGAACTAGATATACTAAACATAACTCACTGAAGTAGATATGCATTAACTTCAGGTCAGATTGAAATTTAATTAGGAAATGTACAACACTTTCACTGATTCCATGACCTAAGTGAGTGGCAACATGTAAAAATGTATTTTCAAGAACATATTTTGAAAGTTACCTTATATTTATTTTCTTAAAGGCATTCACAGAGATATTCAAGGTGGCCATAATTTCCACCCTGACCTCCACCCAAATTGTTATTAATTACTAGAATGTAAGGGCATAAGAATAAGCATGTGATATCAAGATTGATAGTCTTAGGAAGTAAGATCTATAGCCTCAGTTAAATAATGAGCATTTATTCTATAAAGTGTGCTGCTAATGTTTCATATTAATAAAAAGGAACCATATGGAGTGTGTCATATGTCCTGGAAACTCTGAATAATATTTTTTATACAGATTTCAAAAAGTTGCATTTTCTCATAAAGTTCATTAATTAACAAGGATCCAACTTATTCCATTGCCTCAGTGTGACAGACCACAAAGTGTGTATATAGTGGTAAATATATTGACTTGCCTTTTTTCTAATTCTTCCCAAATGGCATAAGTGATCTAGAAATAAATATATTTTTCATGAAAAATTTGTTTCCATAGTAACAAGTTAAGATGTCATTCTTTGTGATGATGTAGAGAATATGAAAGTGAACAGTTGAAGTCTACTTGAAACATAACAATTGTAATAAATAGGGGATAATTAAAATATGTTAAGGTAAAATATGTTAAAATGACATATATAGTCTAAAGCTGATCTCTGGAGGAATGACTCTTGGAAACATTCTCTGTAACTCCATTACTTGATATGACATTTCTTCAGAACTTACTGGGCATTATTGAAATATTATACTACCTTGGCAATTATTACTGAATTTTATCTTTTTTGCTTTCTTTTCTGTGATTCTGTTTGTTGGTATAGACAGAAGGACTCTAAATTCCAGCTAACAGATTTGTTTTTGTGAGTCTAACATCATTAGGAAAGTATTGATTTCACCTGCTGACTAAATAGCACATTCAAGATAAAACAATGCTCACCTTCCAAAACAGTTCTTTGCCTCTGGAAAGCTATCCAAATGATTGTTTTAGTGTGTGTGCATATTCTTTGACAGCTTTGAATATGTTTCATTCTTATAGTCTATGATTCTAGTAATAATGTTTCCCTTTTGATATTTTAAGATGCTGTCATTTAGGTGTATCTGCATCTTTCAGTCTATGTCTAGGATAAGAGTTCCATGAGCAGGGGGACTTTGTTCCACTTATAGTTGCAACTCTAGGGCCTATCTGCCTGACACATAGAAGGCATTCAAGTAAATGATAATTGTTTGAGACTCTATGATCTTTACAGGTGTAGAGTATTGGCCAAACTGCAACATCCTTTATAAACAACTAAGAAAATTCTGGATAAACATTTTCACATGCTCTTAAAATAATAGCAAGAGTTAAACTCTGGGTTCTACTTTCATCATTGTTCTGAAATAGTTTTTACCCTGGAGCGTGTTAGTTACTCAGTTGTGTCCGACTCCTTGTGACCCCATGGACCGTAGCCCATGAGGCTCCTTTGTCTATGGCATTCTCCAGGCAAGAATACTGGAATAGGTTGCCATTCCCTACTCCAGGGGATCTTTCCCAGCCAGGGTCTGAACCCAGGTCTCCCACATTGCAGGCAGTTTCTTTACCATCTGAACCATAGTGACAAATTAATAGCCAAATTCTTTGGAATAAATTTGGTCCTCACTTTAATTGCATTCATTTCACCTATTGAAGTCTAGGTCATCTCTTCCATCTTAAAACTCTCTTCATCATTTTCCCCCCATTGTCTCCTGGTTTTCCTCCTGCTTTTGCAGTTTCTTGACTCTCCCCTATAGGTCCTTATAGGTGTAATTTCTAGATGCTCATTCTTTTCTTTTTCTCCTCTCTTATTATAAACTTTATTTAAAGCACCTTATTAAGTCCCATATTTTCAACTGTCATCTCTATGATCACAAGTCTTTATAATTCAAGTCATCTTCTCTGTCTTAAGATACAAACCCATACTTTTATGCCCATGTTCTACAGGTACCTGAAACTGAATAATTTTGAAATAAACTAATTCAAACTAATTCTCTTTCTCCCCAAACATGTTCTCACTCCTTTATTCCTGTTTTAGTTGTTTACAAATGAGTTGAGTGTTGAATAAAACTGTTTTGGTATGTTAGGCTGATGACAGAAAGAGAATGCACCTGATATTCATTATGGTGCCAAGAAAGCAAATATGATGAAAAGAAATTTATCTTTCCCAGTGAATATAAGTTAAGTTTTTATTCAGTTATTAAACTGAAAATTTTGTACTCTTTTCTGTGCTTTAGGGTATTAGGATATCTGCAGTAAGAGACAGAGTGACATTGCTCATAGAATCTCACCTCTGAACACAAGCTTAGTAAAAGGAAGTAAATATAATGGCAAACAGTTCACAAGCAACACTCAAACAACAGAAATGGCACATATGAGAAATCTATCTTTAAGAACTGGCACCCAGATATTAAAGAGGGGGAACGAGTGAGTCAAGATAAATTAGTTTATGTCTGAGTAATCCCAAATTTTTAAAAAATATTCATTACTCACAGTCTGTTGCAAATCGGGTGATTCTCTAAGGGAGCTCTTCTCTATGCATTGGTTTAGCATTCAATTAACTGTTTCAGTCCTGTGACCCTACCTATCAACACATGCTCTCTCATTTGCAGGGTAGGAATAGAGACTGAAGACTTACAGAATGGACTTGAGGACAGAGCAGGAGAAGGAGACAGTGGGACAAACTGAGAGAGTAGCGTTGACATATATGCACTGCTGCTGCTGCTGCTGCTGCTGCTAGGTCGCTTCAGTCGTGTCCAACTCTGTGAGACCCCGTAGACGGCAGCCTACTAGGCTCCTCTGTCCCTGGGATTCTCCAGGCAAGAATACTGGAGTGGGTTGCCATTTCCTTCTCCAATACCATGTGTCAAACTGATAGCTAATGGGAGGCTGTTGTATAGCACAGGGAACTCAGTTCGGTGCTCTGTGACAACCTGGAGGGATGGGATGGTGGGGTAGGAGGGAGCCACAAGAGGGATATATTTATACTTATAGCTGATTGATGCTTGTACAGTAAAAACCAATACAACATTGTAAAACAATTATTCTCCAATTAAAATTTTAAAAGAGAATATTTCATTCATTCTTTCTTTAAAATCTTGTTCCAATTCACAATATAATGCCAAGAATATAGATAAATCAAGAGTAGTCAAGCTATGTAAAAAAAATAATAACATACTTTCTCAACTGTTTTAGCAGGGGAAAAGAAATGGGATAATTGAGCGCTAACCATTAAATGGTTCCACCTAGAAATGGCACACATTACTCTGCTAACATTTTATTGGTCAAATTAAGGCATATGGCCCTATCTAACTACAAAGTAATGGGAAACACACCCTAACCATGGGCTCAGAGATAGAGAAGAACTGGATATAGCAAACAGAAGTAGTAAAATGTGTCACAATAAATTTCCATTAAAGAAAGCACAATTCAATACTACTTATACTTCCCCAGAAGCATTAAAAGAGAAGGTGGGGAGAAAGGAGAAAGGAAAAGACCGAGTTCAGTAAAAGCTCCATCCAGAATGGATGCCTCACCTTATACCATGCTGAATTAACAAATGAAGAAAAATTATAAGATCTCACCATTGTGTTTTCCCTAGCTGAAATGCAGATGAATAAATAGGTAACAATTATGATCAAGAGTTATCAGAATGACAAATGAAAAATTAAATATTATAAGAATTGCAGAAGAACATGATAGTCTAGAGAGAAAAAGCAGACAAAGCATGGCAGATGATATATTACCTACAGAGCAGGAAGTTTCCTGGTCAAAATCCATATACCTACTGTTTCTACTCTCTATCCGGAAGAGGAATGGGAAAGTATTCTGGAGAAAATTAGTATTATAGAAGGAAGGAAAACAGCTTATCAGAATTTGTTCCAGCAAGATACTAAATAGTAATAATACAGGTACATGAAACTGTCCTCAATGGGGGTTGGAGGTGGAGGGTGTGGTGGGGGTTGGAGGAGAGTCATTTTACCTACTTTCAGTATTACCTTTGTCAAACTGATGGAATCTGATTATCACAAAGTAACAGATCCACCCATAATTAGGGGAAATTTTTATGCCAATAAATTTTATACAGTTATAAAATTGAAAAGAAAAAGAAAAATGAAAAATAAAAATTAGTGTAAAAACACTACTTACCCAAATAGAAATAGGAAATTAGCCTTATGTTTTCTGAAAAAATTATGTGCATTAAAAGTATTTAAAAAATACTTATTTTAAAATAAATATTTTAATGCACATAGTTTTTTCAAAAGATATAAGGAATTGGATCTATATACAAAACAGAAACAGACTCACTGACATAGAAAACAAACATGCTTATCAAAAGGGAGAGAGAGGGAGGAGGGACAAACTAGAAGTATGAGAGTAACAAATACAAACTACTATACCTAAAATGGACAAGCAACAGGATTTACTATATAGCACAGGTAATTATATTAAATATCTTACAAAGGCCTACAATGGAATATAATCTACAAGAAAAACTGTATCACTATGCTATACACCAAAATTAACACAAATTTGTAAATCAACTATACTTCATTAAAATAGTTACCATAGCAAAAAAGGAAAAGAAAGAAAGAAAATAATTAAATGATAAAAAAATAGAAGAGAAAGTCCTTAACATGGTAACAGTAATATACAAGAAAATCTATGGCTAATGTCATAATAATTACAAAATATTTTATATTTCCCCTAAAATTGAAAATAGTTCAACAGTAGGAAAGAAATGAGTAGGATAGTTTCTATTTTCAGATTATATTATCATTGATGTAAAAAAATCAAATTATATTTCTGTAGATGAGCAGAAAACACTAGAAAAATCTAGTAAATAAAATCAGTTTGTAATAATGTCAAAATACAAAAGATGAATACATTCTACAAAAATATTCAGTACCTTCTACATTAAAAATGGCAAAATATTACTGATGGAATTTAAAGATCATTAAATGGAGATGTGCACTATGTGTACTATGGTTTTGGATAGGCAGATCAATATTATTGAGATATTTATTCAATAGTATTGTACCAGCATCTGCACTTTGCTGGAGCAGCCATGAAGAGATACCCCACCTCCAAGGTAAGAGAAACCCAAATAAGATGGTAGCCGCTGAGAAAGGGCATCAGAGGGCAGACAGACTGAAACCACAATCACAGACAACTAGCCAATCTGATCACATGGACCACAGCCTTGTCTAACTCAATGAAACTAAGCCATGCCCTGTGGGGCCACCCAAGATGGACGGGTCATGGTCTGACAGAATGTGGTCCACTGGAGAAGGGAATGGCAAACCACTTCAGTATTCTTGCCTTGAGAACCCCATGAACAGGATGAAAAGGCAAAATAATAGGATATTGAAAAAGGAACTCCCCAGGTCGGCAGGTGCCCAATATGCTACTGGAGATCAGTGGAGAAATAACTCCAGAAAGAATGAAGGGATGGAGCCAAAGCAGAAACAACACCCAGTTGTGGATGGGACTGGTGATAGAAGCAAGGTTCAATGCTGTAAAGAGCAATATTGCATTGGAACCTGGAATGTTAGGTCCATGAATCAAGGCAAATTGGAAGTGGTCAAACAAGAGATGGCAAGAGTGAACGTCAACATTCTAGGAATCAGCAAACTAAGATGACTGGAATGGGTGAATTTAACTCAGATGACCATTATATCTACTACTGTGGGCAGGAATCCCTTAGAAGAAATGGAGTAGCCATCATAGTCAACAAAAGAATCTGAAATGCAGTACTTGGATGCAATCTCAAAAATGACAGAATGATCTCTGTTTGTTTCCAAGGCAAACAATTCAATATCACGGTAATCCAAGACTATGCCCAGACCAGTAATGCCGAAGAAGCTGAAGTTGAATAGTTCTATGAAGACCTACAAGACCTTTTAGAACTAACACCCAAAAAAGATGTCCTTTAAATTATAGCGGACTGGAATGCAAAAGTACGAAGTAAGAAACACTTGGAGTACAGGCAAATTTGGCCTTGGAGTACAGAATGAAGCAGGGCAAAGGCTAATAGAGTTCTGCCAAGAGAACACACTCATCACAGCAAACACCCTCTTCCAACAACACAAGAGAAGACTCTACACATGGACATCACCAGATGGTCAACACCAAAATCAGATTGATTATATTCTTTGCAGCCAAAGATGGAGTAGCTCTATATAGTCAGCAAAAACAAGACTGGGAGCTGACTGTGGCTCAGATCATGAACTCTTTATTGCCAAATTCAGACTGAAATTGAAGAAAGTGGAAAAAACCACTAGACCATTCAAGTATGACCTAAATCAAATCCCTTATGACTATACAGGGGAAGCAAGAAATAGATTTGAGGGACTAGATGTGATAGACAAGAGTGCCTGATGAACTATGGACAGAGGTTCGTGACATTGTTCAGGAGACAGGTATCAAGACCATCCCCAAGATAAAGAAATGCAAAAAAACAAAATGGCTGTCTGAGGAGGCCTTACAAATAGCTGTGAAAAGAAGAGAAGCAAAAATCAAAGGAGAAAAGGAAAGATATAAGCATTTGAATGCAGAGTTCCAAAGACTAGCAAGGAGAGATAAGAAAGCCTTCCTCAGCGATCAATGCAAAGAAATAGAGGAAAACAACAGAATGGGATAGACTAGAGATCTCTTCAAGAAAATTAGAGATACCAGGGGAATATTTCATGCAAAGATGGGCTCAATAAAGGACAGAAATGGCATGGACCTAACGGAAGCAGAAGATTAAGAAGAAGTAGCAAGAATACACATAAGAACTATACAAAAAAGATCTTCACCACCCAGATAATCACAATGGTGGGATCATTGAACTAGAGCCAGACATCCTGGAATGTGAAGTCAAGTGGGTTTAAGAAACATCACAATGAACAAAGTTAGTGGAAGTGATGGAATTCCAGTTGAGCTATTACAAACCCTCAAAGACGATGCTGTGAAAGTGTCTCACTCAGTATGTCAGCAAATTTGGAAAACTCAGCAGTGGCCACAGGAAAACTGGAAAAGGACAGTTTTCATTCCAATCCCAAAGAAAGGCAATGCCAAAGAATGCTCAAACTACCACACAATTGCACCCATTTCAGACTCCTCTCCAAGCCAGGCTTCAGCAATACATGAACCATGAACTTCCAGATGTTCAAGCTGGTTTTAGAAAAGGCAGAGGAACTAGAGATCAAATTGCCAACATCTGCTGGATCATGAGAAAGCAAGAGAGTTCCAGAAAAACATCTATTTCTGCTTTGTTGACTATGCCAAAGCCTTTGACTGGGAGGATCACAATAAACTGTGGAAAATCCTGAAAGAGATGGGAATACCAGACCACCTGACCTGACTGCTGAGAAACCTATATGCAGGTCAGGAAGCAACAGTTAGAACTGGACATGGAACAACAGACTGGTTCCAAATAGGAAAAGGAGTACATCAAGGCTGTATATTGCCATCCTGCTTTTTTAACTTATATGCAGAGTACATCATGAGAAATGCTGTGCTGGAGGAAGCACAGGCTGGAATCAAGATTGCTGGGAGAATTATCAATAACCTCAGATACGCAGATGACACCACCCTTATGGCAGAAAGTGAAGAAGAACTAAAGAGCCTCTTGATGAAAGTGAAGGAGGAGAGTGAAAATGTAGGCTTAAAGCTCAACATTCAGAAAATGAAGATCATGGCATCTGGTCCCATCACTTCATGGGAAATAGATGGGGAAATAGTGGAAACAGTGGCTGACTTTTATTTTGGGGGGCTCCAAAATCACTGCAGATGGTGACTGCAGCCATGAAATTAAAAGACGCTTACTCCTTGGAAGGAAAGTTATGACCAACCTAGATAGCATATTAAAAAGCAGAGACATTACTTTGTCAACAAAGGTCCGTCTAGTCAAGGCTATGATTTTTCCAGTGGTCATGTATGGATGTGAGAGTTGGACTATAAAGAAAGGTGAGCACTGAACAATTGATGCTTTTGAACTGTGGTGTTGCAGAAGACTCTTGAGGGTCCTGTGGACTCAAGGAGATCCAACCAGTCCATCCTAAAGGAGATCAGTCCTGGGTGTTCATTGGTAGGACTGATGTTGAAGCTGAAATTCCAATACTTTGGCCACCTGATGCAAAGAGCTAACTCATTTAAAAAGACCCTGATGCTGGGAAAGATTAAAGGTGAGAGGGGAGGGGATGACAGAGGATGAGATAGTTGGATGGCATCACCGACTCAATGGACATGGGTTTGGGTGGATGCCGAGATTTGGTGATGGACAGGGAGGCTTGGTGTGCTGTGATTCATGGGCTCGCAAAGAATTGGACATGACTGAGCGATTGAACTGACTGAGTGATTGTACCAGTGTTAATTTCTGATTTTGATCATTCCACAATGGTGATAAAAGATGTTAGTATTAGAAGAAACTTAAAAAATGTATGAGAATCTTTTGTGTTTTTGTGACTTATAGCTTTAGAAGTATTTTAAAATAAAAGGGTTTTAAATGTCAATGATCTCAAAATTGATCTGTAGATTCAGTGCAGACTAATTATAATCCCAGTAAAATTGTTTGTAGGAATTAATAAGCTGATTTTAAATTTTACATGAAGTACAAAGGACTTATAATAGCCAAAGCAATCCTGAAAAAAAGCTTTACACCTTTTGATTTTTCAAGGCTTGCTCTAAAGCAACAATAACCAAGATAGCATATCACTCAATGTTAGACAAATAGACAAATGGAACAGCAGAGAGAGCTCAGAAATAGGTCTACATTTTTAGTTATTTGCTTTTTTGATAAAGGCAATAAATCCAAAACAGAAGAAATACAGCTGACCCTTAAACAATGCAAAGATTAATCCACATATGACTTATAGATGACCCTCCACATCCAATGTTGATCCACATCTGTGGATTCAACCAACTACAGATCCTGCAGTAATGCAGTATTTACTACTGAAAAATATCTATGTATAAGTGGAGTCAGTGCAGTTCCAACTCATGCTATACAAGGGTTAACTGGTATATTTTTAGCAAATGGTACTGAAATAATTGACTACTGATCCTAAAACAACAACAATCCAAACCCCTACATTACAATACACAAAGAATTTGAGATGGACAAAGATCTAAGTATAAAAGCTAAAACCATAAAGCTTTAAAAGCAAAATGTCAGAGGAGATCTTCATGACTTAGAGGTAGGTATAGATTTCTTAGGTAGCAAAAAGTCAGAATCTTAATTGATGAGACTGGGTGCATTCAGGATGGCTATAAAATAAATAATTGATAATTTAAACTTTACCAAACTTAAAAAAATCCTTTTTATTAAAAGACAGCATTGATAAAATCAACAATCCACAGACTATAAGGAAATAATTACAAAATATGTATCTGACAAGCAATATTACATAGGAAAAGAGCTTCTACAAGACAAAAGAGACAAACAAGCCAATGATAAATGGGCAAAACATTTGAGCATTTATACAAATTCAGCAATCAGCACTTCAAAAAATGCTATACTTCATTACTAACCAAGGAACTGCAAACTATATCTCGGGAAAATACCAATACACACCCACCAAAATGGCTAAAATTGACAACCTCAAATATAGTGAGGATATAGAGAAATTGAAACTCTCATATGAATAACAAGGCCAACAATCATTTTGGGGAAAAAAATCTGGCAGTTTCTCAAAATTTAAACTGACACATTCCTAATGACCAATACTTCAACTCCCAGACATTTACTCTAGAGAAATGAAAACAGTAACAGAAATCTTTTATAAGAATACTCATAGCAACCTTATTCATAATAGTCAAAAATTGCAAAGAACTTAGGTTGTTCATCAATAGAAGAATGAGTGAACTAAAAATATTTCGGCAGTGAAATATTCCTCAAGCAGCCAAAAAGAGCAACAATAGTGACATGTACAAGAGATGGGTGACTCTCAAAAAAATTATGCTGAGTCAAGGAAAACTTACATACATGAGCATATCTTGAGTGAGTCCAACTATATGAAATTCTAGAACTGAAAAAAGCTACTCCAGAGAGGAAAAAGTTAGAACAGTTTCCTCTGTGAGGTTAAGAGCAGGAATTGGAAAGGCACATGAGGAACTTCTTAGAGAGATGGTAATATTATAATTTTGATAACAATTTAGGTTACATGCATACATGTGTTCTCAGTTGCTCAGTTGTGTCCAACTCTTTGCAACCCCATGGACTGTAGCCCATGGGATTTCCCGGACAAGAATATTGGAGTGGGATGCCATTTCCCCCTCCGGGGGATCTTCTCAACTCAGGGATCGAATCTTCAACTCTTGTGGCTACTGCATTGGCAGGTGGATTCTTTACCACTAGAGCCACTTGGAAAGCCCTTAGGTTACATAGATATATCCATTTATCAAAATTAAGAATATGCATACTTAAGATTTATGTATTCTATTGCATGTAACAAAAGAAAAGTAAACAATTATTGCTGTTGAGTCACTCAGTCGCTGACTTTGTGATCCCATGGACTGCAGCATGAAAGGCTTCCCTGCCCTTCACCATCTCCTGGAGCTTGCTCAAACTCATGTCCAACGGAGTCAATAACGTGTCCATTGAGCCAGCGATGCCATCCAATCATCTTGTACCCTTCTCCTCCTGCCTTCAAATTTGCCCAGCATCAGGGTCTTTTTTAATGAGTTGATTCTTCACATCAGGTGGCCAAAGTATTTATTGGAGCTTCAGCTTTAGCATCAGTCCTTCCAATGAATATTCAGGGTTGATTTCTTGTAGGACTGACTGGTTTGATCTCCTTGGGTCTTTTAATTTCATGGCTGCAGTCACCGTCCACAGTGATTTTGGAGCCCAGGAAAATAAGTCTGTCACTGTTTCCATTGTTTCCCCATCTATTTGCCATGAAGTGATGGGACCAGATGCCATGATTTTAGTTTTTTGAACGTTGAGTTTTAAGGCATCTTTTTCACTCTCCTCTTTCACTTTCATCAAGAGGCTCTTTAGTTCTTTGTTTTCTGCCGTACTGGTGGTGTCATCTGCATATCCGATGATATTGATATTTCTCCCGGAAATTTTGATTCCAGCTTGTGCTTCATCCAGCCCAGCATTTTGCATGATGTTCACTGCATATAAGGTAATAAGCGGGGTGACAATATACAGCCTTGATGTACTCCTTTCCCAATCTTGAAACAGTCCATTTTTCCATGTCCAGTTCTGACTGTTGCTTCCTGACCTGCATACAGGTTTCTCAGGAGGCAGGTAATTATATGCATAAAGAAATATATAGGAAGAACTGAACTGACATCTGAAACTGAACTTGAGATGCATCAAAAATAAGATGGATAACTGATGATTGAGAATGTGATAAAATAAGTACAGTAATGTCATTCTGCATCTAGGAGATTAGTATACTGATGTTTACTGTGAAACCCCTTTCAACTTTGCTACATGTTTAAAATTTTTCTTTAAAATTTTGGAGATTTACATGAATCAATTATCTACATTTGACTGGTTTCAGTAACTGGTGACTCAAAAATCACACACCAGTATTGTAAGTGAAAATGTTCTGAGAAACAATTTAAAGTTCTTAACAGTGAACAGCAACCATCATTTTCTCGATACAGAATATCAAGGTGCTGTTCAAAGTAAGATGCCAGGAAATGTCTTTCCCTTCTCCCTCTTCTTCCTCCTCCTCCACTTTGTGTTTTCACTGCAAGTGGACCCCCTGTTCAGGCCAAAATGAGCAGTTACAATGAGAATGTTAATTTTTTGTTAGTACACCAGTATTTGAGGGAAAGCTTTCCAGGTAGCACGGTGGTAAAGAATGTGCCTGCCAATGCAGGAGCTGTAGGAGATTGGGGTTTGATCCCTGGGTTGGGAAGATTCCCTCGAGGAGGAAATAGCAACCCATTCCAGTACTCTTGCTTGAGAAATCCCATGGACAGAGGAGCCTGGCAGGCTGCAGTCCATGGAGTCACAGAGAGTCCTAAATGACTGAGCATGGATCCTTTGCCAGCATGTGTTGTCATTAACATTAAAAATACCACCAAAAGGATATGATGGTTCCCCAGAGTTAAATGATCCAGAGAGACAGCAGAAAGCAGAACCTTATCTTTGACAGACAACTAGTTTACCTATCCCTCCTGGCTTTTTGCTCTCATTGTCTACCGTACTAACAAAACATTTTCCTGATTAAATTAAAAAATTTACTCCTAGGACTATGTAAATCATTGTTAATAGTTTTATAGTATCTGCCTTCCCAGATTTCAGTATCTGCATTTCACACACTCCAAAGGCTATAGGTAAAAGAAAATTTAGGTATGAATAGATAAGGTTTCTCTCTTTTTGTTTGTTTGCCTGTTTAATTATATATGTCTTATGACCAACTCACATTGTGAATCATAATAGGGTTCAGAAGATGTGAGGAAATTTCAAATTTGTCTTTGTTTCCCATATCCCAAATAAAAGAATATGTGCCAAGATTTCTCCATGACTGAGCAGTAAACACAAGGAGATCATAATGGCAGCTTATAAGAATTTGCCCTGGGAGTGAGGAGAACCAAGTCCTAGAACTATTCAGTTGTATCAGTTCAGCTCAGTTCAGTTCAGTTGCTCAGTCGTGTCCGACTCTTTGCGACCCCATGAATCGCAGCACACCAGGCCTCCCTGTCCATCACAAACTCTTGGAGTTCACTCAGACTCACGTCCATCGAGTCAGTGATGCCATCCAGCCATCTCATCCTCTGTCGTCCCCTTCTCCTCCTGCCCCCAATCCCTCCCAGCATCAGAGTCTTTTCCAATGAGTCAGCTCTTCTCATGAGGTGGCCAAAGTACTGGAGTTTCAGCTTCAGCATCATTCCCTCCAAAGAAATCCCAGGGCTGATCTCCTTCAGAATGGACTGGTTGGATCTCCTTGCAGTCCAAGGGACTCTCAAGAGTCTTCTCCAACACCACAGTTCAAAAGCATCAATTCTTCGGCACTCAGCCTTCTTCAGAGTCCAACTCTCACATCCATACATGACCACAGGAAAAACCACAGCCTTGACTAGACGGACCTTTGTTGGCAAAGTAATGTCTCTGCTTTTGAATATGCTATCTAGGTTGGTCATAACTTTCCTTTCAAGGAGTAAGTGTCTTTTAATTTCATGACTGCAGTCACCATCTGCAGTGATTTTGGAGCCCAAAAAAATAAAGTCTGACACTGTTTCCACTGTTTCCCCATCTATTTCCCATGAAGTGATAGGACTGGATACCATGATCTTCGTTTTCTGAATGTTGAGTTTTAAGCCAACTTTTTCACTCTCCACTTTCACTTTCATCAAGAGGCTTTTGAGTTCCTCTTCACTTTCTGCCATAAGGGTAGTGTCATCTGCATAGCTGAAGTTATTGATATTTCTCCTGGCAGTCTTGATTCCAGCTTGTGTTTCTTCCAGTCCAGCATTTCTCATGATGTACTCTGCATATAAGTTAAATAAGCAGGGTGACAATATACAACCTTGATGTACTCCTTTTCCTTTTTGGAACCAGTCTGTTGTTCCATGTCCAGTTCTAACTGTTGCTTCCTGACCTGCATACAGATTTCTCAAGAGGCAGATCAGGTGGTCTGGTATTCCCATCTCTTTCAGCTGCATAACTTCAGCAAATCACTGATTTCCTTATTTTCTCTCTCTCTCTTTTTTTTTTTTTTTTTTTTTTTGAGGTCTTAAACATTTCAGCACCTAGAGAATTCAGAGTTTATACCCTACAGGATGGGAGTCATAGGTTAGAGTTTATTGTAAGAGAAAAAGACACTTCTACTAGAAATCTGAATTACTGCATGGAAGAAGCAACTACCTGAGTCAAGGGTCTCCTGAGAAAAGCAATAGTAAGAGTAAGTTATAATGTATGTTGTTGTTGTTTAGTCATTAATTCGTGTCCAACTCTACAATCCCATGGACTGTAACCCTCTAGGCTGTTCTGTCCAAAAATACTGGAGTGGGTTGCCGTTTCCTTCTCCAGGGAATTTTCCTGACCCAGGGGTTGAACCTGCACCTCCTGCATTGCAGGCAGATTCTTTACCATCTAAGCCACCATTAACAACATAACCAATTAAGCAATGAAAATAATTAGCAATTGTATAGAAGCAGGAAGTGTGAGGACAATTTTTTTCCACTGCCCAAATTACTTGTTGAAATAAAGTGGATTTTTTTAATCACTGGATACTAGACACCTAACTTAATAACTTTCCATTGAACATACAGCTCGCCTTGACTTTTAACTTACAGATCTTCTTACTCTCTTACTTTGAAGGTTTACTTCAAATGCATCTAAACTGCACAGTTGCAGTAAGAATCACAGCATTACCACTTGGGGACAGAGTCAATGTGTTCCACAAGGCTGTCATCTAAAGTCCAGTCTCTGAAGAGCAATCAATTATTTGAGTCATGTCTGTTGGAATCTGTGATTCAGCTATGGTTAAGAGAAGCTGAGCGGTCAACCAACCCATTAAGTCTTTGAACTGGCATCTTGATTTATTATATAAATTTACTTAAGAAGTTAGACAAATCATAAGTAACTTGAATGCTTTCATTTAAAATACTTAGCAACCTAATTCAGCAATAATTTATGAAACGTTTTTAACTAACCATAATATAAACATGAAGAAAAGTAATTCTCTTATACCTTTGGCTTATTAGAAAGTCATTCTATTTTATACTCCATTCCATACTTGCTGTATTCTATTGATTTATAGAACCTAATCTTTTGAGTAAAAAAAAAAAAAAAGAAAGAAAGAAACAAAACACCAGAGGAGGATGCTGGTGGGATTATGGAACTTCCTCTTGCTCCAAAAAAGAATTCTTGCTGAAGTCTAGTCTAATGTGATGATTAATTTTACAGAGCTGTCCCTGACCAATGTCACTATAGCAATGAAAATAAACTATGAGACTAGGATTCAGCCAGAGGGGAAAAGTTCATTAAGAAATAAAAGAAAGGACAAAATTGCTCATTAAAGTGGCTAACCAGGGTTATTTTATGAGAAGATGGTTTAAAAAAAATAATAGAGGGTTGCAATGTATTTTAAAGAGATGAATTCAAATGTGACTCATAGATTCCGGTTTCAATAAAATTCTGTGGAATATAACAGTTTAGCTCCATGGAAAAAAGAATAGTTAGTGGACCCTATTATAATATTTGAAATATTCTAACATTAAACTTGTCTTGCCCACAACTGCAAGAAGTATACCATTAACTTCAGAATTGTGAAAAAAAAAAAAAAGAAAAGAGTATAATTATTTTCTCAATCTTGGATCTGGTCCAAGAAGAAAATCTTCCCACTCAAAATGTTTCTAAATCTGAATGCAAAAAAATTTTTTTTAGAAAATTGGAATCATTTTATTAACAGCTTCTAGTACTTCAATGAACTGAAGAGATTGCTTTAGAGCAATGTTGTCCATCAGAAACTAGTCAACACACAGAAGAGTTGGGTGCTTCCCTTATCTATAAGGAGAAAGCAATTCTAAAGTTTATCCTTAAAAGTACTTCCACATCATCTGGATAGATAGGTAGATATAGATATCCTAAATATCGAAGGCTGAATATATATCTAAAGCACATGTGCTATATTAGAGCCTGTTTTCCAAAGGGAAGCATATTTATTATTTTGTCTTACAGAAAACTGATTAGTCCATTTCAAAATATAAGCCAAAACTTTGTATTTCATTCTAGTGTCCTTTAATGAGGACAACAATGGACATGAGTATAGTAATTTTACCTTAATCTGATATTTGAAAAGATTTTGGATAGAGAAACCAAGAGTCTAAGAAATCTAGTATTTAAAATAACACCAATCCATCCAGTTTGGAAATAAATCGATTATTCACTCAAGTATTATTTGCCGAGCCTGAGTTCAGCATTGTGCTAAACTTTAGGAAAGATTCTGTCTCAGAAGTTTATGGTAAGAGCAAATGTTACAGAAGGGGAAAAAGTCACCATTAGGCAACTGATAAATAAAGCAATAAAGTTTTATTTCTGCAGCACAGACATTGAGTTTGGAAAAGAATTTTGTTGTTTCTTAGGACATTTCGGGGGGACTTCGGATATAATAAGACTGAAATGGGACTTTAAGTACTAGTTGGGCTACAGCAGGAGAAAAATTCAGAAAGCTTTTGGTTTGGAGCTAGTCTTAGTCCATAGCAAGAGCTGTCTGTTGATTTAAACGTTCTATGTTAGTGAGCAACCTGGACAAAAGGAAAAGCAGATTAGAGAAAATAGTTGAAGCAAAGTGATTTAGACAGATTAATGGGCTATGAAAGTCAAGCCACTAATGACGAATTCACAGTAGCTGCCTTTTAATATCACAAGACTTGCATCTTGTGATAAAAACTCCATGAAATTGTTATTATTACCCATTTTAGAGATAAAAACACAGAAGCTTAAAATGACTAAGGAACTTGCCCAAGAACACAACTGAAAAGTGACCGCAGTACAAGAGCAAGACAGTCTAGGCTCACTGCTTTTAGCAGGAGTACAGAGGACCCTGGCGAGCTACCATCCATAGGTCACAAAAAGTTGGACATGACTGAAGCGACTGAATACACATGCACAAGCAATATATGGAATATATATGGACTATAAGGTGGAGGTGGGATAAAATATGAGACTAACAAGAAAAAAATGAAATTGTTCTAGGGAAAGAGTAAGGAGGTTCACCATGCTATGCTTTTTTGGAAGGGTTTTATGCTCAGGCAGTGAGGACCAGATTCAATCCCATTAGTAATAGAGCTGAACCTAGGAGAAATTTATTTTGTCAGTTAGCCCATTTTATCTCTCTGACTTCTACTTTTGAGCTGTTTCCTTTGTTTATTATAAATTTTATTGTTTTCTTTAAGTTATTCATCTTGGAAGTTAATTTACATTTCTTTCTCAGTTGAGTAGCATGGTGAAAATGACACTGGATCTCAATCAGAAACTGTGGTTGGAAGCTTCGTTGGTCACTGGTTGCTTGTCTAGGTTTTTCTTGGGCACAACTCCCTTCCTAAGTCCCCTTCCAGCTCACTACTTTATTATTACATTCTATGCCAACCACAGTTGCCTAATATTAACTGATTGTGCCACTTTTTGAATTACTGCTTGGGAAGCAGGACTGACTGATTTTATTTCTTTTATTACCCATGACCTCACAGAAAGGCAGATTGGCTAGGAAAAATAAATAAATAATGTGGGCTAGTAAATGCTTTTGGTGCTATTTACCCTCACTCTTTTGCTTGCCCCTCTTTATCCTCACAGTCTCAATCCCAATTCCCATCTATTTTGGTTTCAGCTGATTATATTGTTCTTTTATTTAATTTTTCCCTTGCATTTTCCATTCACTTAGAACAGGATCCCACATTAAATGAGGCTCCAGGCTCACTTAAGGATGCATTTTGCAAACCAAATAAAGTAAAATCATCAGTAAATTCCAAATGCTTTATTATGCTCCTCTACACACGTACAGATTCCAGTAAGGCTTTTGCTATGAAAACAATTCTAAGACAAGGATTCCAGATGCAATTAATAATTTTTTTCTAACCATGCATGCCATTTATTTAAAGTCTATTAGAAGGATCTAATATATTGAATTTTTGGGGAGAAAAACATTCAGAGAGAACTTGGACAGACAGAAGCCAAACCAGAACTTGTCATAAATTGCTTAGCATATTAAAACATGCTGAAATAAGGATAAATCAGGATCTACCAGAGAAAATAAAGGAGAGTGGCAAGCTAAATAGTTTAGTGACTTACAAAGTCACCTGATCTGATATTCTGTCCTCAAAAATCATATTATAGGAAAAAGATTTCAGTAGTTACACTGCTAAATCCCTTTATTTCAAAAATGAGAAAATTCAGGCTCAGGATCTTAACTAGTTGGTTAACAACAGAGACCATAACCCGACCTTGAGGTTTATTTAGAGCCCATCACTAGCATTTCACACTGATTTACATTTTCTATTTAAGAATAATCAGTCCAGGCAATATTTCTTGTTCTTTTCCTTGATTGTTTTATATACAGGGCTTCTATTCTATGGGTCCTTGTTCACTTTTAGGTTTGACAAACTACTTTTCTTTCTTACTTAAAGCACTAATTGCATTCTCAGAACACTCTGAGAAAGCAGGGTAGAACAGAATGCTAAAAGTCAGGGAAGTCCCATTGTAAATGTTTCATTGCTTTGGGGCAGTATGCTCCTTGCCCTGACAGAATGGTCAGGTTGGTGAAAGCACCAGGACTGGAACTCTTGGCTTCTGCCACTCCTTGGTAAGAAGATTGCTTCCAGAACACCATCTACAGAGATATGGTTCTTCCTCTAAGCTGCCAGCATCTGTCTTCAGGCCAAGGGAGTATTTCTGGATTCTCACAGGAATATATAATGTGCATATTTGTATGTATGTATGTGTATATACATATGTGTATGTATACACGTGTGTGTATATTTGAAGAGATTTTAAAAAATACTGGATTACTTTTTTCCTCTGTATATTTTCATGCCCCCCAAAGTATGAAAATAAAAAATAGATCTTAACTCATGGAAGAAAATAAACAATTTAACCAATATATATACACTGTGAAGTTGCTCAGTCATGTCCAACTCTGTGATCCCATGGACTGCAGCCTACCAGGCTCCTCCGTCCATGGTATTTTCCAGGCAAGAATACTGGAGTGGGTTGCCATTTCCTTCTCCAGGAGATCTGCCCGACCCAGGGATTGAACCCGGGTCTCCCACATTGTAGGCAGACGCTTTACCGTCTGAGCCTCCACGGTGGTTTAATCATTAAGTTGTGTCGGACTCTTGTGACTCCATGGACTGTAGCCCGCCAGGCTCCTCTGTTCCTGGGATTCTCCAGGCAAGAATACTGGAGTGGGTTGCCTTTTCCTTCTCCAGGGGCTCTTCCTGACCCAGGGATCAAATCCCTATCTCCTGCATTGCAGACAGATTCTTTACCGACTGAGTTACAGATATTCACAAAAGCTGTGTTCACTCTCTATTATTAGATTTTAAGATTATTATATCCACTTACATATAAAATTCTCCTCCTCAAACCTCTTTCCCTCTCTTTATCATTCTCTATCTCTTGCTATCTTTATTTGTATCTCTAGTTCTATCACTTCTATGCTTATGTACACATATACACATATACGTTCCTATCTAGTTCAATCACCATAAGCTTAATTTCACTCCCCTCAGTTACAGTGGGCAAAGAACCGATGACTTATAATATTCATGTAATATTCAACTCTTGTAACTTGATGCCTCAAACTTTCACATGACTGTTTTGAGTGGCTTTTAGTAACAGAGGGAGTGATAATAGTTAATTTATTATCCCCTCATTCTACTGTCAGTAGAGTCTAAAGGAATTGGACTTTAGATCAAAAGGGAAATTTCAATCAATTTTAGAGATGAAGAAATGGTATGAAGGGTAGAACCAATTGAGAAGCTGGTAGGTTGTGAGTTAGCACTTGGCTGGTTAGGGATGGATCTGGGAAAAAGAGATTTCTAAAACTGAGGAAATTCCTAAATTATATCCAATCAAAATTCATTCACTACATAGTTTTTTCTTGAGAAGGTGTTAGATAATATGTCTAATCAAAACTCATTCATTTCATCATTTTTCTTGAATTTTGCCTAAATATGAGTACTGAAAGGCACATCTATAATTAATATTTTGGGGGTATGGATTATGTTACTCAATGTATAAAATGTATTCTAACCTACGATCATATTCACAAACATGAATCCAAACAGTTAATAGCCCTGACTTGCTCAGGTTAAAGTTTAAGTAGATTTAAGCCAGTGACCTAATGTGAAGAGCCACGTGAAGCAAAGAGCCAATTCATTGGAAAAGACCCTGATGCTGGGAAAGATTGAAGGCAGAAGGAGAAGGGGACGACAGAGGACAAGATGATTGGATGGGATCACCGGCTCAATGGACATGAGTTGAGAAAACTCTGGGAGATAGTGAAGGACATGGAAGCCTGGTGTGCTGCAGTCCATGGGGTTGCAAAGAGTCGGACGACTCAGCAAATGGACAACAAAACCATTTACACAATCTAAAGATAGTTCTAAATTAATTATGACTATCCACAGGTATGTACTTCACCATGGTGACAGGCTTCTTTTACAAATTGTGCTCACTATCTTAACTTCAGTAGAATCTTTAAGAATAACATTATTTTTAAAACATATTGAATAATAGAAATGTTACATATGCATTTTCTATTTTATTACACTTGTTATATTTTCTTAACTGAGTTTTATATTTCTAGAAGTTTAAAATATTCTCTTGAGCAACAATGTTAGATACTAAGTGATATTTCTTCAAATTTATGAAATGTTCACATTAATTTCTCCAAGATTTAAAAATACTTTGATGTATTCTGAGAGATTTGGCTATTTCTACCACCTAATGTATATTAGACTCTCTATTTATGCTATTCATTCAGATACACACACCCCTCCTGCGCAAAAGTATAACTTTTAAAAGAACTTTATAGTCATAGCTGGGAATTCAAACTTAATTCAATGTCATATGAAGTTACCTATGCAAATAATTAAAAGGGCAATAGAAGAAACAGATAATTTCTACACATAGCTAAATTGTCACATAACAGAAAAGGAGCAACAATATTAAAGCTAACTTTTTCCCTTTGGGATTAGCAAATTTCTTTTCACATGGACTGTAAACTATATTCCAATTTCAGAAACATGAAAATGTTAAAACTGTATATATTAGTTTCAATAAAGTATAGCAGAGATGACCATCCCTCTTTTACTTCTATATGTTAATAGTTAAATACTCCTATGGTTTTGACACTTGATCATCCTTAATTTTGTATGCCCTTAATCTCAACTTCTCCCAGTTGTTCCTACAATTCAGTGTACCCAATATATATCTCTACAGATTTGCTCACTCAGCCTTTACTAGACTTATGTGTCCAATCACTTTTGTTTTATTACCTTTCCCCCTTAAAAATTTTCAGATGTTGCATTTCATTCCTTCTTTAAGCTGCTCACCATAGTTATCCATCTTTTCACTGAAAAACTTTTCAAAGTTTAGCTCCTGCCTCTCTTTTCTTACAGTCCATAAGTTATTTAAATCCATGTGATTGGCTTTAGATTCCACCATCCTAATGAAATCCTTCTCTTTTAGGTCTGTTGAATTTCTAATTATCATAACTTACTGAGAGTTTCTTCATCCTTTATCCCATTAGGCCTCAAACATTTGGTCTCTTGGTTTGATATTGGTAACTTGATACCCTTCCCTTCTTAGTTTCCAAGTCTCTATACATTTCTCTTCTAACATCTTCCCTTAATCTTTTACTTATTCCTTTTCTGCCCAACTCCCCTCCCATAAAAAGAAGTCATTTCTATGTGCATTGCTTTATCTATATCCCACAATTGACATCAGCCCTTCTCATAGCTTCAACAATCATTTTAAGTCAATGGTCCTCAAATTGTGATGGTCACATCACACTTCTACATTTTCAGTTCATCTACCTTTGAATATCATGGTTGCATCTCAAACTGGACATACCCAATACCACACCTATCATTACCTCTCACCAACTTTACTATGTCTCTTGCTTGTTTTGAAGGCCTTTGCCATTCTCCCAGTCATCTAGATATGAAGCCTTGGATTCTCCATCAACTTTTTCTTTTCTCTTACTTTCATTAAGTCAGTGATTGAAGCTTGTAGACATCACTGTTAAAAAATAGTCTGTGCCTGCTCTTGTTTTTTTTTTTTTTTAATTTCCACTTTCCTCATACTGGTTGAAATTATTTTTTGCTAGATGATACAAATAGTCCCTTCTAATTGGTCCCTTTTTGGCCCTAATCCACCATTCTCCCAATATAGCCCCCTGAAAGCTTCATGACTCTGATCATACCACTCCCTAATGAAAAGTCTTATCAAACACTCATTAATAACTACCCAATAATTTAGCTTTAGCCTAGTATTTAGAACATCACATGAGTGAGCCTAAGTCACCCACTTTTCAAAATCAATCTCACATTAGTGACTGCTGCTGCTACTGCTAAGTCTCTTCAGTTGTGTCCAACTCTGTGTGACCCCATAGACTGCAGCCCACCAGGCTCCTCCGTCCATGGGATTCTCCAGGCAAGAGTACTGGAGTGGGGTGCCATTGCCTTCTCCACCAAAAAGCCCTGCTGCTGCTGCTAAGTCACTTCAGTCGTGTCCGACTCTGTGTGACCCCATAGATGGCAGCCCACCAGGCTCCCCCATCCCTGGGATTCTCAAGGCAAGAACACTGGAGTGTGTTGCCATTTCCTTCTCCAATGCAGGAAAGTGAAAAGTGAAAGTGAAGTCGCTCAGTCGTGTCCGACCCTCAGCGACCCCATGGACTGCAGCCTTCCAGGCTCCTCCATCCATGGGATTTTCCAGGCAGGAGTACTAGTGTTATTCAATTTAAAATCCAGCCAAAACTGTATTAACACCTGGACTTGTAACTCTGCCCAGGAATCTTTCATGTTCCCCATCTCTACCGACTTTTATTCTCTAAAGCTAATATTTTAACTCTTTCTTGATTCTTCTTACCCACTCCTCACAATTCCTATCTTAGTGCAGAAGATTTCACCTCTAGGTTCAGTAAGAAAATAGAGGCATTGGACAAAGACTCTCAAATATTCCCTTCCTCCTTACATAAAATTTATCTCCATCCTTACTTGTTACCTATGCTTTCCATGTAGTTCCAATAGAAGGAGTGGCTTCTTCCTGTCTGTCATCTATGCCTCCATCTTTCTCTGCATTTCATATCTTCTGGTTTCTTAACTGTCTTGTTATGCCCTCTTTATTCTATGTCGTCAGCCTTTCACTGTCTATTATTCACCTGATCTTCTGTCTATAAACAAGTGCATTTATCTTCTAAAAACTGAACTTTCTTCTTATCTACTGCTCCCTTTGATGCAAAGGGCTGACTCATTTGAAAAGACCCTGATGTTGGGAAAGATTGAAAGCAGGAGGAGAAGGGGACGACAGGAGATGGTTGCATGGCATCACGGACTCAATGGACATGAGTTTGGGTAAGGTCCGGGAGTTGCCAGGGAGGCCTGTCATGCTGAGGTTCATGGGGTCATGGGGTCGCAGACACAACTGAGCAACTGAACTGAACTGAACTGAACTGAATGCTCCCTTTAGTAGATTCTCCCGTGAGTTTAAGTGAACTCCGGGAGTTGGTGATGGACAGGGAGGCCTGGCGGGCTGCAATTCATGGGGTTGCAAAGAGTCGGACATGACTAAGCGACTGAACTGAACTGAACTGAATTGACAGAGCCAATATTCTGGGACAGGTAGTTTGTATTCATTTGTTTCTACCTCTTTGTCTTGCATTCAGTTTTCAACTCATTGCAATATAGTTTCTACTCCCATCATTACACTAAAAGTGCTATTACCATGGTTTCTGCTAACCTTATAGTTGCTAAATTCAATGGGAGAGTTCAGCCTTTATTTCTTTTTTCTTTAAATCTATTTATTAATTTACTTAGCTGTTCTGGGTCTTATTTGCCACACATATGGGCTCTTTGGTCTTTATTATGGCATGAGGGATCTTTAGTTGTGGCATATGGGATCTAGTTCCCTGACTAGGGATAGATTCCCAGGCCACCTGCCCCTGAGAAGCTTTTAGGAAATAATGATGCCTGAGCTCTGCCCACAGAACCTCACATTTAACTGGTCTGAGAGAGAATCAGGCTCTCTGTGTTTTGCAACAATTTCTTGGGTGACTATAATGTCCAGCCACAATTGTCTCCTGTATTAGCAGGTGAGTTCTTTACCACCAGCACCACCTGGGTAGTCCTTGTTTTCAGTAAGTATGTATTTATCATCTCTGATGGTCTTTGATGTCAGGATCATGTTCAAATTCCCTGCTCTATGTCTTCATACTTTGGACATAGCATAGGAAATCTTGTAATTTAAAATACATAAAATGATTCCAATACTTAATATAACCAGAATAATGAAGCCAAATTCAAACCGTGTTCATAAGGAACAAGGTTAGTGTCAACATTCAGATGACTGAGTTAAAAAAAAAAAAAAAGAAAACTAAGAAAAATGTTTGTTCACAGTCTGGGGTTTGAAATGTGGCCCTACAAAAATAAACAGTTCTTAAATTCTGGTAGAAGCAGTTTGTGGGCTGCTGTCCTAATCAATTCTCCAGTGAACTAGCCCCACTAACCTTCTAATCTTGGCACTGCCTAAATTGTGTTTTTGTAACAACTTGCACAATCTTCCTTTTTCACATCTTCCTTTTCTCCAGTGTAACTGACTTTAGAGGATATTGACAGTGCTGAATTAAATGATGAAATAATCTCTTTTGCCCGTCAGCCCATCTGGGAAAGACGTTCTTGCACATAGTCATTTTTAAAGTACAATTAACAAGAAAAGGGGAAATTGGTTAATAAAACAGAATTGTATTAAGTTCCACCCCCATGATGCTTGAGAAATACTAGAACAATTACATTTATAAGCCATGCTCAAAAAAGAAGGGGAGAAGAAAAGAGTTGCCATCCAAATTAGTTAAAAAAAAAAACCTCATCCCCTGCCCCTCCTTGCCCTGGAGTATTTTTCCAGAAAAGGAAATATCTGCTGATCTTCTGGATGCCTCGAGCAAGACAGACCTCTCCATCAATAATATGTGCAGAAATCCTGCCATTTGTGCAGAAATAAGATCTGCCTTCAGGCTACAAATGGGCTTGGGGACCTGATGAGATGGTCTGCAGCCACAGGACGTACCAGATGTTTCTAAGGAAGGACTGGGGAAGAGAATTCAGCACTGATTTAGAACAGTACCTTTCAAACTCATTTGCCTGGGGTGAAAGGACATATAACCCTTGTACATATTGACACAGTATATGCAAAAATGTGTGTGTGTATGGGTATGTATTTGAAAATAAATTCAAATAAATAAATTAAAAAAAATTTAAAGGAAGAGCTTTGTAATCCATTAGTAGTTCATGAAATCAATTTTGCGTGTGTCAACCAACATTTTAAACAAGAATAGAAAATATCAGTTTGTATTTTACACATTAATGGTAAGCATTTTTTATGATTTCAGTTGTATACATTAACTTCTAAAACACATAAACTCCCGAGTTTACTAAATCTATAGAAACCAGATTAAGTGACAATATCCATGAAAGGATATGGAATAACCTTTTGCCAACCAGTGGGTCTCAGGAAGTTTCAATCACTCTGTCAACAAATACACACTGATCGAAGACTATGTTCCAGGCCCCTTGCTAACTACAAAGGAAAATGTGTTCCTGATACACAATCTTCAATTTCCCCTGTGCCCTTTGGTTATGTCAATCTTGGCCTAATGCATGCAAAGAATCGTATCCAGTGCCACTGTTGTGGGAGAAGGATAAGCAAGGTTTTGGGGAAAGGTAGATATAGCTGAAAAAAACTCATATGTTGCTGTCTTATCTCAATTTTTCTTGTTCTGTTTGGGTATTTCAGATGCCCAGTTCTTTCATTATGAATCCCCACTGCTTGAGGTCCGAAGGTCGGGTGTCCAACCCATTCCAGTGCTCTTGAGCAACGACTTCCTCTGCTGCCTCACTGAAACTTACCTGCCTTATAATGCCATCTTTCTTGGTCTCAGAGATGAGACAAAAGGCTCTTGAGGCATTAATGGTCAGAGTATCTGAAGTATAAAATCTTTCCAGCTAGCATCATCTTTCTGACAGGAACATCCCAATAGAATGAGGACTGTAAATAATTTAGAATAAATCAATTCAGACTTTCAATCAAAGGGATACTGAGGTGAGCTAGAAAGAAACTGTTCCTACCTTGAAAGGCATTTTGCGTCTGGTAGTTAAGACAGATATTAAACAAGTATAATATGAAAACTGTATTAAAAATTTAAATATGGGAGGTATATAAATTTATGAGAAGATAATTTGATTAATTCTAGTGGATCAGGAAAGTCTTCTGAGGCAATGACTTTAAACTGAAGCTTGAGGATAAGTCGGCATTATGTGGGTGAGGGAGGAGAGCCACGGCATGGATCTTTGTAGACAGACCATCACTTTACTAGTTTTGTACATTTGGAGAAAATTTTTTAACTCTTTTAAGCTTTAGCTTTCTGATATAAAAAAAAAAAATCAAGGAAATAAATCAATCTCACCTGATTGCATATACTGCATTTAACATAGGCTCAATACTTAGTACTCAAAATATAGCCACCAGTAACGGTAGTAACAGTGGTACCAGTATTAGCAGTGGTGGTAACAGTCTCAGCCAGTGCAGTACTGGTTTCCAGATGAAATGAGATGTCTGTGAATCTTTACAGACTGGGACTTATGGGAGAGCTGCTTATTCATAAGCCTCATTCATCTGAAGTAGAAGCCATTTAATGGCAACTAATGGCTCTATGAGGCCCCCAGAGGGAGGCAAACTATCTCAGAATACAAGCATGGAGCAACCTTCATTGGCAAATCTTTAGTATGGACCAGATAATATGAATAGAAACCATTTTGAGAAGTATTAATAATTGTTCCATTTTATTGGCTATGGTTTTTCCTGTGGTCATGTATGGATGTGAGAGTTGGACTGTGAAGAAGGCTGAGCGCTGAAGAATTGATGCTTTTGAACTGTGGTGTTGGAGAAGACTCTTGAGAGCCCCTTGGGCTGCAAGGAGATCCAACCAGTCCATTCTGAAGGAGATCAGCCCTGGGATTTCTTTGGAAGGAATGATGCTTAAGCTGAAACTCCAGTACTTTGGCCACCTCATGCGAAGAGTTGACTCATTGGAAAAGACTCTGATGCTGGGAGGCATTGGGGGCAGGGGGAGAAGGGGACGACAGAGGATGAGATGGCTGGATGGCATCACTGACTCGATGGACATGAGTCTGAGTGAACTCCGGGAGTTTGTGACGGACAGGGAGGCCTGGCGTGCTGCGATTCATGGGGTCGCAAAGAGTCAGACACGACTGAGCGACTAATCTGATCTGATCTGATCTGATTGATCCAATGATAAGCAGGAAATGACTGTGCAAGTGAATATGTTTTTCAAGCATCAATAGAAACCCATACTGTACAGTTTATTCATCTTTTTTTTAACCAAAGAAAGTAAATTATTCTTTTGATCATTCTTTCTTAACAATGGTAATAAACAGTTCCTCAAAAATGCTTTCAATTCAAAGTGTTATGATATTAAATAGTTGCTGCTCACTGAGTAACAGTGTCCCAAGAATGCACCAAAGCAAGAGCCCAGTTATACCCAAACCCTATTCAAAAATCTTTCAATGGCTCCATGGAAACATGGATCTTATATAACTCTTCAGTTTGGCATATGGCCCTCTGATTCCAACACATTTTACTAAGTTCATTTGTATATGATTCCCAGACTCTCCAGCTGAAATAGATTACTCATGGTTTCCCACACACAGCCCTCAATTTCCTGGCTTCCTGCCTTTGTTTATGCCATTGCTTCTATCTGTAACAATCTCTTCTACTCTGTAAAACCCTACCATCCATCAGATCATCCCAAATGACATCTTCCTTTCAGGATCACCACGTCTCTCTTGGTCTCTAAAATTTGATGGGACTTCCTTTTCCAAAGCCTCCCAATACTGTGTGTGTTCATGGGCTCAGTTGCTCAGTCATGTCGAACTCTAAGCAACCCCGTGGGCTGTAGCCCACAAAGCGCCCCTGTCCATGGGATTTCCCAGGCAAGAATACTGGAGTGGCTTGCCATTTTCCTTTTCCAGGGGATCTTCCTGATCCAAGGATTCAACCTGCGTCTCCTGCATTGTAAGCGGATTCTTTACCACTGAGGCATGCACCGCATTTTCCAAGTTTTGTATTCCTGTACCAATTTTCAAAACGTGTTATGCTAAGATTTAGCATAGAGTTTGAGAATATGGACTTTGGGGTCAAAGAAATAAAATGGTGCCCTGAATCTCTCATGCCACACACACAAAGCTTTTTAACTTTGGCCAAATGATTTAGCTTATTTAAGCTGCATTTCTTTATTTGAAAAAGAGCTAGGTCACAAGACATCCTCTAACAACATGATGAAGGCTCTGTACATTGTCTGAAAAGAAATATACAAACCTGTATACATTTTCAGTCTGTATACACATACACTTGTGTCTCCCCAGTCGTGTTCTAGAGCAGAGAATCTCAAGTTGTGGTCTTATACGCTTGGGCGTTCCCAAGACTTTTTAGGACATACAAGAGGCAAAAATTGTTTCTGTAAATACACTCAGACATTATTTACCATTTTCTCTGTGCGGACAGTTGCACCACTGACCCAGAAGTAATGATGGATAAAAACTGTTGGCATCGTAGCATGAACCAAGGCAGTGACACCAAGCTGTCATTGTATTCATTGTATTCTTATTAGTCATGTTATTATTTACTGCTATGCACTTGCAGTTTAAAAATTACAGTTTCACTTAAGAAAGTCCTTGATGAAGCAGTAAAACTAGTTAACTTTTTTTAGATCTCAAACCTGAGTCACATTCTGTATGTGAAACAGGAAGTACACCTATAGCAATTTTGCTACATACTGAAATACAATGGTTGCCTGGAGAAAAGGCATGAGTGTCTGAGATGTGAGCTAAACTAATCACTTTTCTTTTATTAGAACATTTATTTTATTTTTACTTGAAGGAATGACTGACCAACAAGCCGATATTCAGCCCATAGTTTGAGTATTTGGTAGACATTTTCTCACAAATGAACACGGTGAACCTATCGCTTCGAAGAATAAAAACTGAAAATATTTGTCACCAAAGGTGAAATTTGAGCTTTCAAGCAAAAAATAAATTTTAAAAAACTTATATAAGCTGCTGTGAGCCTAATATCTTCCCAATACCTGAAAACTTTTCTGGTGAGATCAAAGGTAATACTAACAAATAATGTCTTTAAAATAGCTTCTTTATAAATGTGTCAATGTTTGGAAGATCTGCATAACTCAGGAAACCAATACAATATTTTCAAATGATTAGTGTGTGATATAAAATTATGTGTGAGTTAAAGACTCATTCAAAGTAAATAATATAACCAATCTATTTTAATGTAACATAAATTTTGAAGCTCATCAACAATGGTTTAAATTACACATAGAAGCTACCTTTAACAAATGATCACTTGTTCAGTTCTGCTCTAACTCAGATAAACGAAAGCTCTTTGAGTCCTCAAGCATCTTTAAACATGTTTTCTTAGCCTGAGAACACTGAAGCCCCTACAGAAATGGTTCTGTGGTTAAGAATTCTTGCTCTAACAAAAAGCCCACAATTTCATGAAGTGAAGTAGAGGCTTCTGCCATGTCAGTTCCAAGTTCCTACAGTCAGGTCGTCTCTGCTGCTGCTTCTGCTGCTGCTTCTAAGTCGCTTCAGTCGTGTCCGACTCTGTGCGACCCCACAGACGGCAGCCCACCAGGCTCTACCTTCCCTGGGATTCTCCAGGCAAGAACACGGGAGTGGGTTTCCATTTCCTTCTCCAACGCATGAAAGTGAAAAGTGAAAGTGAAGTCGCTCAGTCGTGTCCGACTCTTCTCGACCCCATGGACTGCAGCCTACAAGGCTCCTCCGTCCATGGGATTCTCCAGGGAAGAGTACTGGAGCGGGGTGCCATTGCCTTCTCCGCAGGTCATCTCTATGGGGAGAAAATTTCTGTCATTAAAGCAGGTGACTGAAAAATTAAAAAAAAAACAACTGTAAAGTTACAAGGATGAATGCCTCTTTACCTTAAGTCTCCCAGTGAAATCCTGAAAATATAGGTGAAAATTAAATTTTTTTAAAAAAGTAAATTGTATTTCTTAATGCTCTAAGATGAAATTATTTTTGTAAAGAAAAGAAAATGTGCACCTGCTTTTTTTTGAGGGGGGGCATTTTCATGTGATGAATGATCTTCACACTCCCCTCCTCCACACAAATCTTTTTGTAACTTGTCCATTGCTTTAGGAAAATTTTGATTATTAATTAGAACAAAATGAATGGCATATAGATAAGCAGCCATTTTAAAGAGATTTTCATGAGTTGCAGACACAATGTCTATAGAAATATTCAGCTTGGTGACTTTAATACTCAGTAAACACTTTGCAAAATCATATTAAAACATTTGATCATGAAATGAACTTTTCTCCTGTTTTATTGTTTAGATGAGCTTAGGGAAAGTGTTGAAAGAAAGGAAAAACAAAGTGAAAAAGAAGAGAACCTGATAAAGAGAAGAAGAAAAGTTACTGGATAGGAAAAGGAGGCTTTTAACCATCACGTGAGCACTGAGGCCTAATTAGATATCCTTTAAGACTCACCCAGCTTGCTCTTTCCTCCTAACGTTGGCCTGCTGCTATTCAGGACACAACTGTCACAAAGAAGAAACACAGAGGTAGCCACCTTCCCGGTACCTGATTGGACCTAGAGTTAGTTTTTCTGCTTGTATAGCTCTACAATCAGGTGAATTGGCTCTTGGCCTGGAGTGCCAAGAACTTTTGACCCAATACATTATGCTGGTTTCCAGGAGAGTTTAAGACCAAGGATGTGTTAGAGTCACAGAAAAAAATACAAATATTTTAAGTAGCAAATTTTATCAGATGTTGTGGTGTCTGAAAAATAAGACAGAGATAACTGAGATTCCTTATAAAAGTGGCCGAAAATCCATGAGGCACAGAGGATTTTACTTTTCTAGAAAGAAATTTTAGAGGGGAAAAATGTTCTTCAGCTTTTACGATCTCTTATAATCTGTTCTCACCAAATAGCCCTCAGCAAAGCTTCACATTGTCTATTGATAAAGACAATTGCTTAAGGCTTCTAATTTCTGATTCTCTGCATCCTTGCACACCCCATCCTTGCATGCATGTGTGCTAAGTCGCTTCAGTCATGTTCAACTCTTTGCGACCCCATGGACTGTAGCCCACCAGGCTCCATGTCCATGGGATTCTCCAGGCAAGGATATTGGAGTAGGTTGTCATGCCCTCCTAAAGGGTGTCTTCCCAAGCCATGGATCTAACCCTCATCTCTTATGTCTCTTGCACTGGGAGGCAAGTGCTTTACAGCTAGTGCCACCTGGGAAGCCATATCTTAGAGATATTAAAGAAAATTCCTTTTCACACTGGTCTTCTCTGATGGCTCAGATGGTAAAGAACCTGACTGCAATGCAGGAAACCAGGGTCCAATCCCTAGATCAGGAAGATCATCTGGAGAAGGGAATGGCAACCCACTTCAGTGTTCTAGCCTGGAAAATCCACCAGACAGAGGAGTTTGATGGGCTACAGTGCATGGGGTCACAGAGTTGGACACAACTGAGTGACTAACACTCATTTCACTTTTGTTTGCCTCACCTCCCTCATGCTTCCAGGAATCCTAAATTTGTTCAGTGTCTTATATACTTGACTTACTTAATTCTCTGATCACATCATTCAGTTTAGCTCAGTTCAACTCAGTCACTGTTGTGCCTGACTCTTTGTGACCCCATGGACTGCAGCATGCCAGGCCTCCTTGTCCATCACCAACTCACAGAGTTTACTCAAACTCAGGTCCATTGAGTGATGCAATCCAACCATCTCATCCTGTCACCCCTTTCTCCTTCAACCTTCAATCTTTCTCAGCATCAGGGTCTTTTCCAGTGAGTCAGTTCCTCCCATTAGTTGGCCAAAGTATTGGAGATTCAGCTTCAGCATCAGTCCTTCCAATGAATATTCAGGACTGATTTCCTTTAGAATGGACTGGTTGGATCTCCTTGCAGTCCAAGGAACTCTCAAGAGTCTTCCCCAACACCACAGTTCAAAAGCATCAATTCTTCAATGTTCAGCTTTCTTTATAGTCCAACACTTACATCCATACTTGACTACTGGAAAAACCATAGCTTTGACTAGACAGACCTTTGTTGGCAAAGTAATGTCTCTGCTTTTTAATATGCTGTCTAGGTTGGTCATAACTTTTCTTCCAAGGAGCAAATGTCTTTTAATTTCATGGCTGCAGTCACCATCTACAATGATTTTGGAGCCGCCAAAAATAAAGTCCCTCACTATTTCCATTGCTTCCCCATCTATTTGCCATGAAGTGATGGGACCAGATGCCATGATCTTTGTTTTCTGAATGTTGAGTTTTAAGCCAACTTTTTCACTCTCCTCTTTCACTTTCATCAAGAGGCTCTTTAGTTCTTCTTCACTTTCTGCCATAAGGGTGGTGTCATCTGCAAATCTGACATTATTGATATTTCTCCCAGTAATCATGATTCTAGCTTGTGCTTCATCCAGCCCCAAATTTCTCATGCTGTACTCTGCATATAAGTTAAATAAGCAAGGTGACAATATACAGCCTTGACATACTCCTTTCCCTATTTGGAACCAGTCTGTTGTTCCATGTCCAGTTCTAACTGTTGCTTCCTGACCTGCAAAAATCAAGAGGCAGGTCAGGTGGTCTGGTATTCCCACCTCTTGAAGAATTATCCACACTTTCTGGTGATCCACATAATCAAAGTCTTTGGCATACTCACTAAAGCAGAAATAGATGTTTTTCTGGAACTCTCTTGCTTTTTTGATGATACAACGGATGTTGGCAATTTGATCTCTGGTTCTTCTGCCTTTTCTAAATCCAGCCTGAACATCTGGAAGTTCACATTTCACATACTATTGAAGCCTGGCTTGGAGAATTTTGAGTATTACTTTACCAGAGTGTGAGATGAGTGCAATAGTGTGGTAGTTTGAGCATTCTTTGGCTTTGCCTTTCTTTGGGATTGGAAAGAAAACTCCCCTTTTCCAGTCCTGTGGCTACTGCTGAGTTTTCCAAATTTGCTGGCATATTGAGTGCAGCACTTTCACAGCATCATCTTTCAGGATTTGAAATAGCTCAACTGGAATTCCATCACCTCCACTGGCTTTGTTTGTAGCGATGCTTCCTAAGGCCCACTTGACTTCACATTCCAGGGTGTCTGGCTCTAGGTGAGTGATCACACCATCATGATTATCTGAATGGTAAAGTTCTTTTTTGTACAGTTCTTCTGTGTATTCTTGCCACCTCTTCTTAATATCTTCTGCTTCTGTTAGGTCCATACCATTTCTGTCCTTTATTGAGCCCATATCTGCATGAAATGTTCCTTTGCTGCTGCTGCTGCTAAGTCGCTTCAGTCGTGTCCGACTCTATGCGATCCCATAGATGGCAGCCCACCAGGCTCTCCTGTCCCTGGGATTCTCCAGGCAAGAATACTGGAGTGGGTTGCCATTTCCTTCTCCAATAATGTTCCCTTGGTATCTCTAATTTTCTTGAAGAGATATCTAGTCTTTTCCATTCTGTTGTTTTCCTCTATTTTTTTGTTTTGTTTTGTTTGTTTGTTTTGCATTGATCACTGAGGAAGGCTTTCTTGTCTCTCCTTGCTATTCTTTGGAACTCTGCATTGAAATGGGTATATCTTTCCTTTTCTCCTTTGATCACATCATTAGCATTTCATTTATTCAGTAAGTCTGTATCAGGCACCAATAAATATCAGGCACAAGTAACACACTAGGGATCTAGAGAAGAGCAGAAGACATATCCCCATTGTTAAGAATCTTACTGATATCTCAATCAACATTCCAGTAAGTAATTTTATGGATATTGACATTATTGATCCTATAGTTTTAGGGAAAGAGAGAGAGAGAGAAAACAACAACAACTACAACAGAATAGCCATACAACATTGAAGGAAAAGAGCAAAATTGGAGGACTGATACCACCAAACATTAAGTCCTACTATGAAGCAACAATGAATAAAGAAAGCAATATTGGTGAAGAAAATTGACAAATAAATCAATGGAAGATCAGACTCAAGAGCATAGAAGTAGAACCACATAAGCATAGGCAACTGATATTTGACTAAGGAGCAAAGGCAAAACAAGGGATCAAAGACAATCTTTTCAGAATGAATCTGAAGACACAGACCTTACACCATTTATAAAAATCAAACCCAAATGGATCATAGAACTAAATATACAACACAAAACTACAAAACTCTTAGAAGTTAACACAGAAAAGAACTAGATGACTTTGGGTATGGTAATGACTTTTTAGATACACTACCACAGACACAGTTTATTAAAAAAAATAATTGACAAGCTGAACTTCATTGAAACTAAAAAATCCTGCTCTGCAAAAACATTGTCAAGATAAAGAGAAGACAAACCATAGACTAGGAGAAAATATTGGCAAAAGACACATCTGATAAAGGACTATTATACAAAATATGAAAAGAAATATTAAAACTCAAAAATAAGAAAACAACTACGTTTATTTTAAAAAGGGCAAGAAAACTTAATAGTCACCTCACCAAAGAAAATACACAGATGGCAAGTGAGCATATGAAAAGATGTCCCACATCACATGCCATCAGAGAAATGGAAATTAAAACTACAGTAAGATAGCATAGCAGCATATATCTATTAGAATGGCCAAAATCTAGCAGATTGATAACACCACCAAATGATGATGATGTGAAGCCACAAGAACTCTCACTCATTGCTGGCAGGAATGCAAAATGAGGCAATCACTTTGGAAGACAGTTTGGCAGCATCTCAGAAAGCTAAAGATACTCTTACCATTTTTGGGTGATGTTGTTCAGTCCCTAAATTGTGTCCAAACTACAGCATGCCACGCTTCTCTGTCTTTCACTGTCTCCCAGAGTTTGCTCAAATTTATGTTCATTGAGTCAGTGATGCTATATAGCCATTTCATCCTCTGTTGCCCACTTCTTCTTTTGCCTTCAATCTTTCCCAGCATCAGGGTCTCTTCCAATGAGTCGGTTCTTCCCATCAGGTGGCCAAAGTATTGGAGCTTCAGGTTCAGCATCAGTCCTTCTAATGGATATTCAGGGTTGATTTCCTTTAGGATTGACTGGTTTGATCTTCTTGCAGTCTAAATGGCTCTCAAGAGTTTTCTCCAGCATCACAGTTCAAAAGCATCAGCTCCTCAGTGCTCAGCCTTCTTTATGGTCAAGCTCTCACATCTGTACATGACTACTGGAAAAACCATAGCTTTGAATATGCAGGCTTTTGTTGGCAAAGTGATGTCTCTGCTTTTTAATATGCTATCTAGTTTTGTCATAGCTTTCCTTCCAAGGAGCAACATCGTTTATTTCATGGCTGCAGTCACCATCCACAGTGATTTTTGGATCCCAAGAAAACAGAATCTGTCATGGCTTCCACTTTTTCCCCTTACATTTGACATGAATTGATGGGACAAGATGCCATGATCTTAGTTTTCTGAATGTTGAGTTTTAAGCCAGCTTTCTCACCCTCTTCTTTCACCCTTATCAAGAGACTGGTTAGTTTCTCTTCATTACTGCCATTAAAGTGTTATCATCTGCATATCTGAGGTTGTTGATATTTCTCCTGGCAATCTTGATTCCAGCCTGTGAGTCATCCTGCCCACCTTTTCCCATGATGTACTCTGCATAGACATTGAATAAGCAGGATGACAATATATAGCCTTGACATACTCCTTTCCCAATTTTGAAGCAGTCAGATATTCCATGTCTGGTTGTAACTGTTGCTTCTTGATCTGCATACAGGTTTCTCAGAAGGTAGATAAGGTGGCCTGTACTCCCATCTTTTAAAGAATTTTCCACAGTTTGTTGTGATCCACACAGTCAAAGGCTTTAGTGTAGTAAATGAAGCAGAAGCACGTGTTTTTCTAGGATTCCCTTGCTTTCTCTCTGATCCAACAAATGTTAGCAATTTGAGCTCTGCTTCCTCTTCCTTTCCTAAATCCAGCTTGTACATCTGGAATTTCTCAGTTCACATACTGCTGAAGACTAGGTTGAAGGATTTGGGGCATACTCTAACCAGCATGTGAGATGAGTGCAACTGTATGGTTGGAACATTCTTTGGCATAGCAAGAGTGAACATCAACTTTTTAGGAATCAGTGAACCAAAATGAATGGGGATGGGCAAATTTAATTTAGTTGAACATTATATCTACTACTATGGGAAAGAATTACTTGGAAGAAATGGAGTGGTAACAAAAGAGCCTGAAATGCAGTACATGAGTGTAATCTCAAAAACAACTGAATAATCTTGGTTCACTTCCAAGACTACCATTCAATAGCACAGTAATCTAAGTCTATGCCCCAACCACTGATGATGAAGAAGCTAAAGTTGACATGGGATACAAGACATTCTAGAACTAACACCAAAAAAGATGTCTTTTTCATCATAGGAAATTGGAATGCAACAGTAGGAAGTCAAGAGATACCTGGAGTAACAGGCAAGTTTGACTTTGGAATACAAAATGAAAGCAGGGCAAAAGCTAAAAAAATTTTGTCAAGAAAACACACCGGTCATAGCAAACACCTTTTTCCAACAACACAAGAGATAACTCTATACATGGACATAACCAAATGATCAATTCCAAAAATCAGATTGATTATATTATTTGCAGCCAAAGATTGTAAAGCTCTATTGCCAACATCCACAGGATCATCAAAAAAGCAAGAGAATTCCAGAAAAACATCTATTTCTGCTTTATTGACTATGCCAAAGCCTTTGACTGCATGAATCACAATAAACTGTGGAAAATTCTGAAAGACATGGGAATACCAGACCACCTGATCTGCCTCTTGAAAAATTTGTATGCAGGTCAGGAAGCAACAGTTAGAACTGGACATGGAACAACAGACTGGTTCCAAATAGAAAAAGGAGTACATCAAGGCTGTATATTGTCACCCTGCTTATTTAACTTATATGCAGAGTACATCATGAGAAACGCTGGGTTGGAAGAAGCACAAGCTGGAATCAAGATTGCCTGGAGAAATATCAATAACCTCAGATATGCAGATGACACCACCCTTATGGCAGAAAGTGAAGAGGAACTAAAAAGCCTTTTGATGAAAGTGAAAGAGGAGAGTGAAAAAGTTGGCTTAAAACTCAACATTCAGAAAATGAAGATCATGGCATCTGGTCCCATCACTTCATGGGAAATAGATGGGGAAACAGTGGAAACAGTGTCAGACTTAATCTTTTAGGGCTCCAAAATCACTGCAGATGGTGACTGCAGCCATGAAATTAAAAGACGCTTTCTCCTTGGAAGAAAAGTTATGACCAACCTAGATAGCATATTCAAAAGCAGAGACATTACTTTGCCAACAAAGGTCCGTCTAATCAAGGCAGTGGTTTTTCCAGTGGTCATGTATGGATGTGGGAGTTGGACTGTGAAGAAGGCTGAGCACCAAAGAATTAATGCTTTTGAACTGTGGTGTTGGAGAAGACTCTTGAGAGTCCCTTGGACTGCAAGGAGATCCAACCAGTCCATTCTGAAGGAGATCAGCCCTGGGATTTCTTTGGAAGGAATGATGCTAAAGCTGAAAATCCAGTACTTTGGCCACCTCATGAGAAGAGTTGACTCATTGGAAAAGACTCTGATGCTGGGAGGGATTGGGGGCAGGAGGAGAAGGGGACAACAGAGGATGAGATGGCTGGATGGCATCACTGACTCGATGGACATGAGTCTGAGTGAACTCTGGGAGTTGGTGATGGACAGGAAGGCCTGGTGTGCTGGAATTCATGGGGTCGCAAAGATTCGGACATGACTGAGTGACTGAACTGAACTGATATAGTCAGAAGAAAAAAGACCTGGAACTGACTGTGGCTCAGATCATGAGCTCCTTATTGAAAATTCAGGTTTAAATTAAAGAAAGTAAGGAAAACCACTAGACAATTCAGATATGACTCATCATGCAATCCAGAAATTGCATTCCTTGTTATTTAGTCAAAGAAGTTAAGAACTTAAGTCCATACAAAAATCTGCACATGGATATTTACAGCAACTTTATTCATAATTGTCAAAATTTGGAAACCACCATGATGTCCTTCAGTAGGTAAATAGATAAACTATGGTATATCAGATAATAGACTATCTGATTCTATTATCAGATAGAATAATATTATCAGATTTCACTGCTCCTTCACTCAAAAGTCCTCATGAAGACCAGCACTGGGACTTAAAATTCACAGCAAGGTCCCCTACCCATCTTTGTAATTCAGCTCAGTATCAGATATTAAGCACATACAATACAGATTACACAATGTTGTTATTTCCAGAGCAGTTTCACCTAGTCATGCATTGGATCCTTCCCATAAAGTCTAATTAGGCAGCCCAAGAATTTTATTTCAGTTTTATCCATGGGCAAACTCAGGTACAGAGAAGTTAAGTAGCAAATATTTTGGTCATACTACTGGTAAATTCTGTCACCAGTATCTTTCAGAGATTGAGAGAGGCCTGTACCATCTCACATATTTAAAAGAAGTATTAAAAAAAGTTAAAACAGTTAGACAAATATCATGTAATTTTTTAATGTTTTTGGTTAACAAATAAACTTCATTAATAAAGATATAAAATGCAAAATAATTACAATTAAAGGAATATGTGTGTGTAAATGTGTAGGAGCACATACATATAGAATATACTCCAGACAGTATGACCTAGTAATCTATGTGGAGGGTTACATGACAGATATTTGGTGGCAAAAAAAAAAAAAAAAAGACCCTTATTTACCTACAAAATAACAATTTCCCCATTGGCAGAAATATTCTCAGTCAAGAAAATAATGAAAATCGATTATTACTGGGCTAGTATAATCAATGGGCTTCCCAAGTGGCTAAGTGGCTAAGTGCCAAGCAGGAGATGCAGGTTTGATCCCTAGTAGGGAAGATCCCCTGGGAAATGGCAACCGACTACACTATTCTTGCCTGGGAAATCTCATGAACAGAAGATCCTGGTGGGCAACAGTCCATGGAGTCACAAAAGAGTCAGACATAACTTGGTGACTAAATAAGAAGAGTATAATCACAGTAATAGTCTCCCTTATTTCTGGCTTAGAGGGAGTCATGGGACCCAATTCTAGTGAAAGAGACCTTTCTACTTTGAATCATGTTATGTAGGGATATGATGTCTGGCTCTGTGGCATCCATTTTGAAATAATGAAGTGGCAACATTAAGAACCAAACCAAGTCCTAATGATGGAAGAGTAAAAAGATATCTGTTCTCAATGACTCTACTGATTCACTAGAACTGCCAGGCTATGACTATTTTATTAATCTAACAAAATCTTTTTCTAAAACCTTAAGAAACACAACTTAGTTTGGGTTTTCACTTATCTGTATGTGAAAAAATCTTGACTACAAGTTTCTTTCAATCTTGCTCATGATTATATGTAAAATTTCTTTTGGAGAGAGCATCAACATACATACCACAGGCTCTTTGTGAATGTGAAGCCAGAGCCAGCTTCTCTCCCCGACCTCCTTGCTGAAACACCTTCTCCTTACGTAATGATAGTGATTAGACCAAGAGTCCTCAGTAGCTAGACCTTCAGTTCAGTTCAGTTCAGTTCAGTCGTTCAGTCATGTCTGACTCTTTAAGACACCATGAATCATAGCACGCCAGGCCTCCCTGTCCATCACCAACTCCTGGAGTTCACTCAGACTCAAGTCCATCGAGTCAGTGATGCCATCCAGCTAGACCTTAGACTAGTGCTTTTTTGTCACACAGTGTTCTATGGAACCACCACAAAAGTTATCTGGTCTTCTTATCACTCAAAAAACTAAGGATCTTATGTCATTTCTCTCTCCCCAGCAACAGCATGAATTCAATAATAAAAATCAACTCTATTACAGCAAGAATTTCTAGGTTCAGACAGATGGTGTTGGAAATAACTTGAAGATCAGCAGAAGATCAATGAAAGCAGAATAACTCTCCCTTCATGACTGAATATGCAGTAAAGATAAACGACAGTAAAGCAGGCCAGAGATAAATAGAATTATTCTGACTTTATGATTTCTTTCTTTTATGGATCTCAGAAAATACGTAAAGAATATTCATCTCCACATCAGACTTAGGAATTATGCATGTGAACAGGAAAAAGAGAAGCTCTTTTGCTGTCCTGCTTTTTATTCACTTTGTGTGTGGTGAGTGGGTGTACTTAAACAGTATGCCTATTTATATTCAATCACATATGGATGACATATATGAACTAGGTATCTATAATGCAGATATTTTAACTATTTGTTTATCACCAACTGTTTAACTGGGATTTCCATGAATAGAATAAAAGATACATGCACTAAATACATGTGTAGATGTATATGAGGATATAGTATAATTTACTATTATTTCCTTTTATGGGCCAAACAATAAAAAGAGAAAATCAAGTATCCTAAATAAATTTTGCTCAGAAATATTTCTGTTTCCCCCACCATGAAACAATATACTTAACACACCATAAACATCATTTATAAGGAAGAAAGAATGAAAATTATCTAGGGAAAGAGGAAACCACAAGTTTAAAAAAATTATCACAGTGGGACAAGATTGCTCATTCCTTTTGTAGAAAATATTTACATGTTTATTTGAAGTCCAATAAAAATGTATTTTAAATAAACAAAAATGTGCCAGGGATAACAATAAGCTACTACTGAGTTGGGAAGAAGAAAAAAGCTTGCCAGGAGTAGGCATGTATATTTTTGAAGCATCCTGCTTCAAAAAACAGGATGTTAGGATGTTGCATCTTTAATTTTTCTGTTAATTATGGATTGAGCATTGTTGTGAATCTTGTCCTCAAAACCAAGCTTGGAAAATAAGAGCAGATGCTCATCCCCAGGTTTGGCTCATATGGGAATTGAACGGAACATATTGGTTTATAATTAATGTAATTTGTTGGATTATCTTTTGTGAAGGAGTGAAGGTAAACAACCTTGCAGCATTGTGATAGTATCTTTGGAGCTTGGAGCTTCTATGGTTATGGAGGAAAAAAGAAAGACGCTCTTCCTGTCAGATTACAGGGAATTTTAAAATGTCTGTCACATTCAAACATACTTTTAATTAATTCAAAGGAAGGAATTAGGTGGAGACCCTAAAGCTAATTACAAATAGTGTGTAAAATGGGAGCCATTGGTTTCCCAGTGGGGAATTTTGATAAGGTGACTTCTCTTTTCTATTTGCTTTAATTTTATTGTGCAGTAGGGAAATGGAAGGGAAGCATTTTCCCTTCTGACTAAACAGGAAATTGGGCACATAACAAAAGTCATTGATTTGAATATTCATCTTTGTGGGGGGCACTATATTATTCATAAGATAGATACACTGACTTTTTTTCCATGAAGGTCAGGGCATCTGCATATCTCACCTTTGTTTGTTTATTTGTTTTCTTCAGAGGTGTAGATATTATCTTCACTTCAAATAAATCCATTCATAACAAAAAAGTTACCAAGGTTTTCCACACATAACCAAACCAAGAAGGATAAATGTCCTTAAATGTGATGTTTTCCAGTCACAAAACATTTTGTCTAACTCACACTGATTACGGGAGCATGTGTGCAACTTTAGAACTTGGATGGTCTTTCATTATCCATTTTTGAGAATGCATCTCTGAATTTTCATTTTAATATACATTTTTTTGTGCATTCTATGCCATTTTAAAATTTTGGTCTCCTTAGCTTCTAATAGTATAGTAAGTTTGAAGCTTTTTGTTACCTTTGTATGATTAACAGGTAAAATGTCTATTTTAATTGACTTTTCACTTTTTTTCATGCATCCTTACTTTTGATTGCTAAAAATAAATTGTTCTTTACAACATTTTTAACTAAAAACCCAGCTTAGGGCATTCTAGGTCCAGAATCTGGAAGAAGTTTGGAAAAAAGGGGATGGGGGAGAGAGTGAAGACATTTGGAATTTTTATTTAAAAGCAAACGATGTGCATTCCCTTTAAAACAATTACATAAATAATGTTAATTTTTATTGTCCAAAATGAATTCTCTTTCATCTTAGAAATGATTTCCTTTGGAAAACTTTTCAGAATACCCTCCATCTGTAGACTGATTTAAATGTTCTTTCTGTGTGTATCATAATACCTCATTCCTTCTCACATGACATTATGTACCACACCCTAACAGAATTGCCTGCCTATTTCTCTCCCCTATTAATATGTGAGAGTCTAGCAGTTTTCTGTACTCTGAAAGTATTTGTTGAAACAATGAAAGAACGGGGTATTATTTGACTCTAAGAATCAAGAAAATGAGAGTAATTTTCAACAAATTAGCACCCATGTTACTTACAGTTTAGAATGTCAGTTCAGTTCAGTCACTCAGTCATGTCTGATTCTTTGCGACCCCATGGACTGTAGCACGCAAGTCTTCCCTGTCTATCACCAACTCCTGGAGCTTGCCCAGACTCATATCCATTGGGCTGGTGATGCCATCCAACCATCTCATCCTCTGTCGTCCCCTTCTCTTCCAGCCTTCAGTCTTTCCCAGCATCAGGGTCTTTTCCACTGAGTCAGTTCTTCACATCAGGTGGCCAAAGTATTGGAGTTTCAGCTTCAACATCAGTCCTTCCAATGAATATTCAGGACTGATTCCCTTTAGAATGGACTGGTTTGATCTCCTTGCTGTCCAAGGCACTCTCAAGAGTCTTCTCCAACACCACAGTTCAAAAGCATCAATTCTATGGCACTCAGCTTTCTTTATAGTCCAACTCTCACATCCATACATGACCACAGGAAAAACCATAGCTTTGACTAGAGCTATGGTTTGTCGGCAAAGGAATGTCTCTGCTTTTTAATACGCTGTCTAGGTTGGTCTCGGAGAAGGCGATGTCACCCAACTCCAGTACTCTTGCCTGGAAAATCCCATGGACAGAGGAGCCTGGTAGGCTACAGTCCATGGGGTCTCGAAGAGTCGGACACGACTAAGCGACTTCACTTTCACTTTTCACTTTCATGCATTGGAGAAGGAAATGGCAACCCCCTCCAGTGTTCTTGCCTGGAGAATCCCAGGGACAGGGGAGCCTGGTGGGCTGCCATCTATGGGGTCACACAGAGTCGGACACGACTGAAGTGACTTAGCAGTAGCAGCAGCAGGTTGGTCTAGTTTAGAATGTAATCATGTTTATTAAGGAAACCAGACTGATGATTTTAAAAAAGTGAAAGTAAGTGAAGTCTCTCAGTAGTGTCTGACTCTTTGCGACCCGTGGACTGTAGGCTACCAGGCTCCTCTCCTTCCATGGGATTCTCCAGGCAAGAATACTGGAATGGACTGCCATTTCCTTCTCCAGGAGATCTTCCCAACCCAGGAATTGAACCCAGGTCTCACGCATTGCAGGCAGATGCTTTATCCTCTGAGCCAGCAGGGAACCCCTGGTGATGATTTAAAAGGTGATATAAATTCCTTACACAAAGTTGTCTTGATGACTTATAAGTCCAGAGAAGTGCAAAGTGAATGTAAAAGTCTCTCAGTCGTGTCTGACTTTGCGACCCTGTGGACTACACAGTTCATGGAATTCTCAAGACCAGAATACTGGAGTAGATAGCCTTTCCCTTTTCCAGGGGATCTTCCAAACCCAGGCATTGAGCTCAGGTCTTTCGCATTGCAGGCAGATTCTTTACCAGCTGAGACACAAGGGAAGCCCAAAGTTAAAGTCTCAGGTCAATTAATTCACAAACAGCTATTGTTTGTTGAAAATGGATCCATTTATTAGTGTTGAGAGACATTCAGTGGAATTATGGGGGATGATCTCTACTTTGTAGTAAGAAGGACAGAACATGAAACATTTACTGACAAAATATAGTAAATAATTAAATATTAAATTGTATAACACATGCTTTCCTTAACCATATGTGACCAGAAAAGAACATTTTTAGAGGGTAGAATCATCAAAGGAATGTCAAGGAGGTGATCGAACATGGATGATTTCTGTAGGTTAACATTAACTCTGGCCAGGTAAGATGCCGTACAGAGATTCTCATTTAATCCTCATTATCTCTCTTCCAGTCAGATATTTTGTGCTCGTGCTACATAGAAGAAAATAACAGACAAATAAATTAAATCCTTAAAGTAATACCACCAATCAATGGTTTATCAGTTTTGAGTGCTGATTCCTTCACAGTACTATATGGTGACTGACAGAACATATAAAAAGGAACAGAGAAATGAATTAAAAATCATCTAATAAAAGAAAGGGCGGATATAAGTATATGAAAAAGAACTAGTGGAGTGTCATTTCACTAAAGACAAAGAAATAGAGTGTTTCAAGAAAGAAATACAGTGAACACTGTCAAAAACTACAAACAGGTCAAGGAGATTGCATTTGTCATTGTGTTTGACAACAAAGATGGTGATTTTTAAAGAGTTGTTTTAGTAAGTGAGTGGAATGAAAACTATGCTTCAGAAGTAAGGACAGAATGATGATGGGAAAACAACATGGGTTGAAGTATGTGGTAAAAATAGAGCAAATAGAAATTGACTGGAAGCAAGAGTGGCTAAGGTCAAGCTAAGTCTTCCCTCAAGATGGAGAGATGTGAATTACTGAAACTAGAGGAGGGAGAAATGAAATGGAGAAGAAAGGGACAAGTCAGGGGCAAAAAAAAAAAATCTCAGTTGAGTCTACCAGGGGAGAGGTTAGCACTTCTAACACTCTTCTTCTGAGACTGGGAAAATTTGAAGAGATGTTTGTAGGAGCAGGAAAAAAAAAAATGAGATGAAGATGAGAATCAGTGAAGGATAACCTTGATCTTTTTATTTTAAGAAAAAGGTGAGCTCACTAGTTGAGGAAAGGAGCAGTGAGGGAAGTGTTGAAGGCTGGAGGAGAAACAAAGTCTGTTGCAGCTAAAATGGTAATGATGAAAATCCTCCTTTCACAGGATCATCTACATAAGCCTAACTGCTTATAAGGTATCTTCCTTCCTGATCAAATAAAAACCATGATTTGGCTGTTAAAAATCCCCAAAGGATTTTAGGACAATCTGGATGGCATGAAATTGAAAGGTCTCCAATACAAAAAAGAAAAAAAAAGGAAGAAAGGAAAAAAAAGTGGACAGATTGACCAATATAGAAATTCTGGCCCTTCTCCAAAATTGCAGCCTGTCATTGGCAAAAACTGGAAGTATGAGCCAGATCTCAATTCAATTCTATTTCTGCTACACTCCAGTGTTTCTCACATAATATAGGTATTGATGTATATGATTTTAAAAGCATTAGTTTGAAAAACTATATTACAAAAAATACATAATGAGAAGCATGCCCAATATCTAGTTTAAAAGAAGCATTACTATATCCTCTCTTTTGTTTTAGGAAGTAAATAATTCGATTCTATTTTTACAAGGTTATTTGCAAACATTAATACAGAGTTACTGACTTCTCATATCTTCAGATTTGGATTCATTTTATTTTTAAACCATTGAATGCTATTCAGTCTAAACTTCATGGTTGGGAAGTAAACCATGGATGATAAAAACCAAGTTGAACAATGTTCGGGTAAATATATGAAATGAGTCAAGTTTATTTCTGGAGATTCTCTTCTCCTGTCCTTATGATTCTCAAATGGCCAGGAACTCAACTCAAATGATCAAATTCTCAAGTCTTTGCCCATCTGATATTAACCCCATGCTTCATGTTCCCAAAGAGTAGATTATAAGGAAGATGATCCAAGGAAATCATACTTCTTATGAACCTGGCTTTTTTTGTTTGTTTGTTTGCATTCAAACGAAACAAATTTTAAAATAAAGAATAACAAAACAAACCCAAAATCACACTATAGCCATGTCGCTCAGTCATGTCAGACTCCCTGCGACCCCATGGACTGTAGCCCACCAGGCTTCTCCGTCCATGGGATCCTCCAGGCATAGTACTGGAGTGGATTGCCATCCCCTGAATGAAAGTCTTAGGGGAAATGTTTTAATATACATTAAAAACTAATATTAAAAAAGGAAGAAAAACTAAACCTACCAAGAGAAATTAAGTACTTTGTTACAAATATAAAGGAATTATTTGTATCCTTTTTAAAAACTGCATATGTGGAACTGGTGGTAAAGAATCCTCCTATCAGTGCAGGACATATAAGGGATGTAGGTTTGACTGGGTCAGGAAGATCCCCTGGAGAAGGGCATGTCAACCTACTCTAGTCTTCTTGCCTGGAGAATCCCATGGACAGAGGAGCCTGGCGGGCTACAGTCTATAGAGTCGCAAAGAATTGGACACCATTGAAGAGACTTAGCACATATGCTTATGTATTTATTGATATATTTGTTAATATGGAAAGTACTTTTGACATATTTTTAAGTGTAAAAAGGTATGAGAGCAACATAGATAGTCTACTCCTATGTATATCAAGTTATGTGTTCGATCCTAAAGAGGAGAAATCTGGAAGAACATTTACAAAATATCAATTGTGCTTTTTTATACATGGTTGAATTTGAGGTTTTCTTTTAATGTCTTCTTGTATATACTTTCCATATAGCTTGAATTTTAAAGTATTCATTATCTTTATAATAAAAAGTAAAAAAAAAAAAACACTTTAGATAGCATCTTAATATATTTATAATTGCAAGGGGGTGGGTTTATGTCATCAGTTTTATAATTTTCAATTATAGTTGGTAAAATAAGTCCTGAGATATGAAATGTTTTGACCAGTATCTATAAGTCAGTCTCCTAACTCTGTAGTATTCTTCCTTCTCTACTGTACTGCCTGAACATGGGTAAAACATGCAAAGCAAAGTAACTCATTTAAGCATTTATAAGTTGTCAGAGCAAACATTGATAAGTTCATTTACATTATGTTTCTGACGCATATTAGCTTCTCTCTATTCAAAAAGGAAAAGTGGGCTAAAGTTAACTGAAGAAAGATGTGTTAGACTACTGAAACCACAAAAGCTACCAAAGATTCTAAAAACTCTTCAAAAATTACATTTGCTATTTTGTAGGGAGGCTTCATTTTAAATTGTATAAAATAAAAATATTTCACAGGATCTTGAATTAAGCTACAGGAACAGCAGTGGACTTTGTGACCTGAATGCTAGGCTAAATGTCATAAAAGGACTACGTGTTCAGGTCAGAGATGTGTTTTTCTACTGAGTCACAAATGCAACTGCTATAATAATAGTTTCATGCCATGCTCACAAGAAAACTGTTCAGTCAAAGAGCATGAGAAGCTTATCACAGATTGATAACTTTCTGATATGAAATATTAAAATTTTCATATCAAAACCACTATGAGGTACCATTTCACGCCAGTCAGAATGGCTGCGATCCAAAAGTCTACAAGTAATAAATGCTGGAGAGGGTGTGGAGAAAAGGGAACCCTCTTACACTGTTGGTAGGAATGCAAACTAGTACAGCCACTATGGAGAACACTGTGGGGATTCCTTAAAAAACTGAAAATAGAACTGCCTTATGATCCAGCAATCCCACTGCTGGGCATACACACTGAGGAAACCAGAATTGAAAGAGACACGTGTACCCCAATGTTCATCGCAGCACTGTTTATAATAGCCAGGACATGGAAGCAACCTAGATGTCCATCAGCAGATGAATGGATAAGAAAGCTGTGGTCAGATCAGATCAGGTCAGATGCTCAGTCGTGTCCGATTCTTTGCAACCCCATGAATCGCAGTACACGAGGCCTCCCTGTCCATCACAAACTTCCGGAGTTCACTCAGACTCACGTCCATCGAGTCAGTGATGCCATCCAGCCGTCTCATCCTCTGTCATCCCCTTCTCCTCATGCCCCCAATCCCTCCCAGCATCAGAGTCTTTTCCAATGAGTCAACTCTTCGCATGAGGTGGCCAAAGTACTGGAGTTTCAGCTTTAGCATCATTCCTTCCAAAGAAATCCCAGGGCTGATCTCCTTCAGAATGGACTGGTTGGATCTCCTTGCAGTCCAAGGGACTCTCAAGAGTTTTCTCCAACACCACAGTTCAAAAGCATCAATTCTTCGGCGCTCAGCCTTCTTCACAGTCCAACTCTCACATCCATACATGACCACAGGAAAAACCATAGCCTTGACTAGATGGACCTTTGTTGGCAAAGTAATGTCTCTGCTTTTGAATATGCTATCTAGGTTGGTCATAACTTTCCTGCCAAGGAGTAAGCGTCTTTTAATTTCATGGCTGCAGTCACCATCTGCAGTGATTTTGGAGCCCCCCAAAATAAAGTCTGACACTGTTTCCACTGTTTCCCCATCTATTTCCCATGAAGTGATGGGACCGGATGCCATGATCTTCGTTTTCTGAATGTTGAGCTTTAAGCCAACTTTTTCACTCCCTATTTCACCTTCACCAAGAGGCTTTTTAGTTCTTCACTTTCTGCCATAAGGGTGGGGTCATCTGCATATCTGAGGTTATTGATATTTCTTCTGGCAATCTTGATTCCAGCTTGTGTTTCTTTCTGTCCAGCGTTTCTCATGATGTACTCTGCATAGAAGTTAAATAAACAGGGTGACAATATATAGCCTTGATGTACTCCTTTTCCTATTTGGAACCAGTCTGTTGTTTCATGTCCAGTTCTAACTGTTGCTTCCTGACCTGCATACAAATTTCTCAAGAGGCAGATCAGGTGGTCTGGTATTCCCATCTCTTGAAGAATTTTCCACAGTTTATTGTGATCCACACAGTCAAAGGCTTTGGCATAGTCAATAAAGCAGAAATAGATGCTTTTCTGGAACTCTCTTGCTTTTTTGATGATCCAGCGGATGTTGGCAATTTGATCTCTGGTTCTTCTGCCTTTTCTAAAACCAGCTTGAACATCAGGAAGTTCATGGTTCACATATTGATGAAGCCTGGCTTGGAGAATTTTAAGCATTACTTTACTAGCATGTGAGATGAGTGCAATTGTGCGGTAGTTTGAGCATTCTTTGGCATTGCCTTTCTTTGGGATTACATATACACAATGGAGTATTATTCAGCCATTAAAAAGAATACATTTGAATCAGTTCTAATGAGGTGGATGAAACTGGAGCCTATTATACAGAGTGAAGTAAGCCAGAAAGAAAAACACCAATACAGTATACTAATGCATATATATGGAATTTAGAAAGATGGTAACAATAACCCTGTATACAAGACAGCAAAAAAGACACTGATGTATAGAACAGTCTTATGGACTCTGTGGGAGAGGGAGAGGGTGGGATGATTTGGGAGAATGGCATTGAAATATGTAAAATATCATATATGAAATGAGTCGCCAGTCCAGGTTCAATGCACGATACTGGATGCTTGGGTCTGGTGCACTGGGACGACCCAGAGGGATGGTATGGGGAGGGAGGAGGGAGGAGGGTTCAGGATGGGGAACACATGTATACCTGTGGCAGATTCTTTTCGATATATGGCAAAACCAATACAATATCGTAAAGTTAAAAAAAATAAAATTAAATTAAAAAAAAAAAGAAATACTAGAATGAAGTGACCAGATGTTCAATTTCCTTTTTGGAATTTCAAATGTATATGTGAGTGCATGCATACAACAGAAACTATTCCTCTGAAGAGCAGAGATTTCTTATCAGAAAACGTGCATCTTCTTACACTGTCATCAGACTTCATTTATCATCCATAGTTCTTAAATTTCAACACCTTTCATTTTTAAGTCTTCTTTTATATAGGCTATACAGATTTCAGAAGACTTTTAGGAAAAACGGACCTATCTTTCTCCTACTAAATTTGAGATGAGTACTTAGGAAATGCTAAGTAAAACTGGGGGAAAACCATGTTGAAACCTCAAAGGAATTTTAAGGTAACCAAATTTTCTACCTTTTTTACTCTAGAAATCAAGAGTCTGCCAAGTAGATGAAAACATGGCAAGGTCAATCTTTGTCTTTTACCTTTTCCTTTCATGATCTTCAAGCGTCAGGCCTCTAAAACTACTTTAGTCTACTTGGTACAAGTCTCAGGAGGAAGAGAATATTTCTCAGAAATGAAGCCATAACGTGGCTCAAATAAGAATTCCAAAACTCAGAAGTAAAACACTAATTTGAGGCCCTTGTGAGTCTACATGCCTGTATTAGGAAATGAATGTAAGGATCGTTTTAATAATAAACTTGCAACCTTTTTTTAAAAAGTTCAGAAATAGGAATTTTTTTCAAAATTAGAAAATAGCACACATTATTAAGTAATAGTCATGGCAAACATCCTCCAGAAAAGCATATTATAATACTCATTGCTATTTTATTTCTAGGTTTCTTCTGAGCTACAATCAAACTTTCATTTTTCATTTTTTTTTTTAGAAAGTAACTGAAAAACTTTCTTGGCTCAGACTCTGAATTCTTGGTAATTAGCATAATAAAAATAAATTCACCTTACATTGACTTACACTCTACTATAATAGGGTTACAGACTATTTTGCTTATATTGTTATTCTCTTTTGAAATGCATCCCTAGTAAGATGCAAAAGTATGTTATTTTATCTTTATTTATATAATTATTGGATATTTAAAGTTTCTTACCCATAAAGCTGCCTTCCAGAAGACTGGTCTAGACTGACTTTCCTCTCAAGTTGATTAATATGAGAAATATCTTCTCAGAAGAGTACACCAAACTAGTCCATTTTATTGCTAAATTTGACTCGTAAAATTTCTTAATATTTGTGTTAAGACAAGAGTTTCTAAGCCTACTCTTTTAAAATACAAATATCCTTGTAAAAGTTAACACATAAAAATTAACTTGATACCTTAGAACGGATTAGGAAAGCAAATTATTCTGAAACCTAACTAAGAGTAAAACCCTTAAAAGTTGGGAGTTAGGATATGGAAGAAAAAATCACATTTCGAGGTAGTGGTAAATAATGAGAACCTAGACACTCACTAGACAATAAGAAGACTCTGAACCAAAGAACTAAGATCAAAGTATGATTCTGACAATCTGTCTGAGCAAATATGGATCCATTTGTGAGATTTCTATTTCTTAGGCGCTCATCCAGCCACAGTTTCAGTTCTTTGCTGAGTTGGAATATTATCCTCTGCTGCTATCGGCCACTGCACGTAAGAGAAAATAGGAAGTGGGTAGGCGCTTAGATGTAAGGATTGCTGCTGATAGAGAGCCATGAAATATATCTCAAAGTACTTTGATGAAAAGAATACTTTCTCCACTGATGGAGACAAATATTGAATTGGCCATTTCTCTTGTAGAGACTGCATTGTGTAGAGATTTTGGCCTCTCTGTTTCCATGAGGTAAGGAGCCTAACTTGTATTTGGTGAATTTAGGAAAAAGAACTGAGCTCAATGTCACTTTGATAATAGAAGAGAAGATGATGAATACATTGGGCTGGTGAGAATAAGGTAAGAAAGAATTTTCAAGATGAGACGAGAAAAGATTGATGGAAAAAAATAACACCCAAAGGGAAAGGCATAAAAGAAAATGAAGGGGAAAGGAAGAAAGAAATAGGGTGAAGGAAGAACTAATGGCCAGGGAAGACATTGTAGGTATTCAGAACATTTCACTTATTTTAAATTTTGCTTATATCAAATCTCTTGATATTCGTTTAATTGGCTCTCTGTTTGCACTGAATCAAGTAGCATGTATAAAAGTAAAGAAACCAAGGAAAGAGACTTAGTAAAACCAACTTGTATTAAATTAGGATACCATTGGAAGACAGAAAGGGCTTCCCCAGTGGCTCAGCGATAAAGAATCTGCCTGCAAAGTAAGCGACACAGGAGATGCTGGTTTTATCTCTGTGTTGGGAAGATCCCCTGGAGGAGGTCATGGCAATTGATCGAAGCATTCTTGCCGGGAAAATCTCATAGAGCCTGGCAGGCTACAGTCCATGAGGTCACATAGACTTGGACAGAACTGAAGCGACCAAACTCACATGCAGGAGACAGAAACAACACTGGTTATTTGGACAGAGAGAATTAATATAAGTAAGTGAAGTGTTAACTGAGAAAGTAAAAGAGTAAAAAGAACATTAAGGTGTTGCAGAGGTAACAACTGGTATAGAAAGAAGCTACCATGCCTAGGGCTATAGTAATAAAGGCAAAAGGTTGGAATTATTAATATTTAGAAGACTGGAGGGAGGCCTTGTGGTGCTGAAATTCAAACTTTTAAGGAAGGACACTGCTGAGTTAGTGCTGATGTCTCTCAATGTCTGATAAGTTTGGTCCTAAAAGTGTTAGATGAACCACAAGTTGGATTCCTATGCTGCCATGGGAAGGTATTGCTGCTGCCAAGGTGAAAAGCTGGTACTGGGGTGATGCTTACAAGATTAAGAAACAGACAGGAAACCCTTAAGAAGTTGATGTGCTCTGACAGTAATGGGATGAAAGAGAAGGCTGCTTCCCTTCTCTGCCTAGTGTTGCCTGTTGGTGGAAGCTAAGAAACAGCTGGTGAAGTAGAAATGTGGTCTGCAGAATTCCTGCCCCAGCACTGCAAAACTGAGTATAGAAGGATAGGTTTGGATATTAGAGATAATAGCTTAAGAACTGGCACACAATCTTTAACAAAAATTATCTCCCCAATTGTTTTTTATTCCTTAATTTTGAGGAGGTTTTATCAAAATCTGAAAATAAGGAAGGCAAAAACTTACAGTATATTTTATTTGTTATAACCCCTCTTAAGTAACCAGATTATGAAATGACTATATTTATATTTTTAATAAAAATAACTATTTGATTTATAGAAAATTGTTATGGGACTCTGTTTTCATTCTAAATTCTTTTTTATTTATATTCTTATTCAAAATTTAATGAATATTGAATGTGTGTCCGAAAGTATTCTCGGAGCTTGAATAAGAGACAATGTTTTTGTCCTCATAGAATATAATTTTTATAGAAGTAAGATTATATCAATATTCAGAAGAAAAGCCATTTCAAATCTTTATTAAGAGAACTGGTGTACAATGTGAGATCCTTTATTGATCACTATGGCAATAGACACAATTAAAGATGTCTTGATATTTTCTAACCTAAACAGGTGTATCCATTTTTCCTGCACACTCTCAGATGTATCTCCCTCAACTTCTTCCTAAATCTCTAAATAGATTTATAGAGGTACTATATGTGATCCAAAGTCCTATGACTCCTGCCATTGAAATGACATACCCACCAGGCACAACATAAAAACCATAGAACTTTCCTCTTTTAGCATCTACTGCCCCAGAAGATATAATAATAATCTAGTGTGAATAAGACAAAGAGGGAAATATGAAGTTGATTTTTTAATAATTTTGACAAATATCCTTTATTTAAATAAGTGTTAATGTATGTATCTTTCTACCATGTGGTACTAGTTTATAGACTCACCTTTAGTGTTAGCCATTTAAAAATCACCTCTGTGATTTTATATCAATTGAAAGAATTGCTCTGAATGATTGCTGAAATCATAGAGTGTTTCTTGGAACCACCATGCTCTCATTCAACTTCTCTTCCAGATTTAGTTTTATAGATATTCGAAAACATCCTAAAGGCTTAATCTATCAGACTTGGATTGTGATACCTCTTTCTTGAAAAAAATCCAAAACTCCCTTCTCAGTGATCAACATAAAACCTAAAACATAGGTATTATATCACAGTTTGATTATTTCAAGGCAACATATGATCTTCAGAGTTTTAGAAATAATAGATTCACTGCCATCAGACATATTCAAACTTAAACACAAACCTTTAACAGCAACTAACCGATAGCTTTGCATAGTAGATACTACATTGAGGTTTGCTGGTCAATGTTTTATTTATTTAACAATAAATAAACAAAGAAATTGCTCAATATCCCTTAACAATTCTTCCACTTAACTGCCTCTATGATTCAGATGTTCTTATAGCTATCCAAAGTAATCTCTCACTTTTCTAGGTCTCTTTGCACACAGGCCAGAACTATTTTCTAAATTCTTCCTCCTGTTCTTGTGTTAGTAAGAGATAAGTTCTGAAATGTCACCCATGTTAGGAGATAAGGAGAAATCTACCCATCCTTTTACACTCCCATTCTTAGAACATGTTTTCCAAGAAGGTGAATCTGGGCTACTCATGCTAAGACATACAACTGAACATGTATTCCAATATCCTATATGATGAGATGGAATCAGTCTGTATATAAAGACTCTACATAACCTAGCTCCGGGAGTTGGAAATGGACAGGGAGGCCTGGCGTGCTGCAGTCCATGGGGTTGCATAGAGTCGGACACGACTAAGCAACTGAACTGAACTGAGCCTAGCTCAAGCGAGGTCTTCAGATCACATATCCTCCATGAGTTTTCTGAATGCATATTGAGAGCAACCAAAGTCCAATCTTTACTCATTTTCCTTTGTTTGGCAATGTCATCTCAATACTGATGAAAGATTAGAAAGTGTAGGTCAGAAAAGAGAACGCTAAAATTGGGTACAGCTGTACCTGATGTGCAGTATCATTGGAGTGATGAAGGTCACAGATTCTCTTGTGAAAATTTTATTTCAAGATCAGTGCCCATTGTGAACTTCCCAAGTCCTGCCAAACCCTTTTCCTTTTGGCTATCAGTGACTTTGCTTCCTCCAGCTGTTAGCCATAGCATGTTCAGTGCAAACAACTTTAAAATAACATTTCTCCCTGACACAAAATAACAAAAGCCGGGTTTCTGAAAGAAGCACACAGACTGAATTTGTGCTCTGCTTTTGAACCATTTCAGACTTGCATAAAGTAAAAGGGCATTGGTCAGCCTTTGTCTTTTCAAAGCATTTTATCTAATGTTGATTTATCTTTTGTCCATGGATTGAGTAGGAAAGTTTACTTTTTAATACTAATAAGAAAAAAAAATGCTTCCTGAAAATGAAATCCTGTCAAATATGATGTTTTGTTTTCTAGTCACAAGGGTAGACTGCTCATTCTAGAAGTAGCTGGAAATTGGGAAGCAGAGGAACTTGAAAGAAAAACAGATTTAGAGTTGTGTTCAGTAGGCAATATTATTAAAAATAAAATCCTTTTGTAGCCTGTCATCTTGATGTTATGAAACCCAGTAGCATGTTTTTTTTTCCCCCTTTCAAATGAATTTTGTTTTTAATAAGTTTGGCTAAAAGTATAAATGCTTTTGGCGAGGTCAACTTGAACTTGTGGCTTTTCTTAGCCTTTGGGGTCTACACCTCAGAGAGTTTTCTGTTTTTACTGGAAGTTTAAATTTTGTTGACTGAACTGGGAGTTTCTTTGTGAGAGCACTTGAATCCTTTAATGTTTTCTTTTTTGGTCTTTTTTGCTATTTAAAAGAATGACTTGAGGATAAATTTGGTGCCTTGGATAGATAAATAAATCTGACAAAATTATAAATGACTCAGTTAACTAGAGCAGGAAGGGGGAAATAATAGTGAATTAATTTTAAAAGGAATATACACCCTTCAGTTAAATGCATGAAACCCTAACAAATACAAATGCCACTCAGAAAAAAAGTTGAATTTTTAAGGAAGGAAATAGTCAATTTATCCTAGTGTTAATAAACAACCAAACCAAAAAGAAAAAAAGTTGTGATGCTATCTTCCTATGTGATATATTATAGTTAACTTTATACCTCATGAAATATTTCAATTTTTATGTATGTAATAAATCTATTTTAGTATGTTAATAAAATAATCTAATTGTATAATTGTTACAGTTTATTAGAAACTGGAATCTTTATTAGAAACTTATGATTTTAAAAAGAAAGAAATAGCTGACTTTATAGATTCAGACTGGCTGAGAAAATAAGTTCTTGAATGTATGAAAATAAGAATGCTTGTCTGCTGCATGTAACATATTGGCATCCATACAATAGATGTGTGTTTTTAGGTATAGTTGTGTTTATTGGCTGAGAGAAGTGATGTAGGACAGATAACTGCCTGGTTCCTTTTATGACTCCTATTTTGAGTAGAGGAGAATCCTCTAAAAAGATGGACAAAAGTCCTTTACTTCTGTTCAAGTCATAATTTTGCCTCAGGATGATTCTTTTTTTACAAAGATTATGAGGTTTAGGGTATCAAGTTATTCATCATTTGTTGCAGGCTAGCCATAGTTAAGCATGGCAGTTTGCTCTGTTTCTGCATTCTGTGTAATAAGGAGTCACTGTACCTAGTATTTATGTTTTATACATTTGTAAAAAAAAAAATGTGAATAATACTTAATGAGAAAGCATTTCCTTAATAACCCAAAAGACATTTAAGTACTTTAGAGTATGAGGAAATTTTGAGTTTTTAATACATGAACTATATGTATGAATATATTCAAGTTAAATTAAACAGGTTCCATGAACCTGTTTAATTTAATAACTTAAATTATTAAATAATTTTTAGCTAACTCTAAACTTTTAGATATACTTAAGCAAGATCTAAACTGACACAATTTTTGTTCTTTAAAGTGGGAGAAATTGGCTCAGGTAAAGAATCTGCCTACAATGCAGGAAACCTGGGTTCAATCCATGGGTTGGGAAGATCCACTGGAGAAGAAATGGCAACCCACTTCAGTACTCTGGCCTAGAGAATTCCATGGATGGAGGAGCCTGGTGGGCTACAGTCCATGGGGTTGCAAAGAGTCGGAGACGACTGAGCAACTAACACTTTCACTTTCAATAATATTTACCTTATGAGGACTTTTGGAGATAAATTAACATAGATAAAGAGCTTATAATAATATCTGGTATTATGGTAGGTATTTAGAAAGTATTGATTTTTTGTTCCTCCCCTTCTTTTCAACTTTCTGGAGAGATAGCCTGTTATAGAGGAAAAAGCACAAACTTTGAGGGATGGAGGTTAGGTAATAGGGAATTAATCTTACATTATTTGGATTGTATCTCCCAACACCTGCAAACTTGTAAACAGCCAAGTTCTTAACTTTTCAAAGGTTTAGTTTCCTCATCTGTATAATACAACAATACTCAGCTCATAAGGTATATGTGAAGATTATACAAGGTGGCAGAATCTCACAGGGGCCTGAGACGTGGCAGTAGGTCACCTTGCTCCTATCAGAGCTTAGTCCTGAAACAAGAACTAGGGGATCAGCAAAAAAGTTGTCTGAGGTCATTTATATGTCTTCAGTTAGTGGTTCTATTTACTTTTCTATATTCTTTAATGTAATCACTACTTTGGTTTTGGGCTCTACATATAGCTATAGGATAAGAGAATAGTCACTTCTGGTGTCAAGGAGACCTGAGTTCAAATCCTTATATGGCCACACAGTATCTGTGTTCCAGTTTTAAAGTTTCATATTATAGTCCAAGTCTTTTGTAGGTTATTGTTGTAGTTTTAAGAAGCATGATAAAGTTAGAATCTAAATTATTGACATGGCAAAAGACCCAGTGCTCTATCTAGTGGACTCTGTGAGCTTCCTTCAGAGAGGTGAATAAAATTAAGTTTAAAGTATCAACAATTAATCATCTAATTCAGTTAGTATTAGACTTCTAATATGACCCCCAATAATCCCTGCCTTCTGGTTGTACCTGCTTTTATGTGATCTCCCCATGAGTGTGTTGATCAAAAGTGGTGGCTCACTCCCAATAATAAAATATGGCAAAAGTGCTGAATATCCCTTCTGATATCGGCTTATAAAATATGATGACTTTCATCATGCCCCTCCCCTTCTCCTCCTCCCTTCCCTCTCCTCTTCTCTCTCTCTCTCTTTCTCTGGTTGTTCTCATTTGATACTCTAATGAAACAGACTGCCATCCTATGAGCCCACACCTCGATGCAAACTTATGAGTCTGGATCCCTGACCCACAGGAATCATGAAATAATCAGTAGACTTGTTTTAAGCCACTAAATTTGGGGCTTATCTGCTCTTGTAGCAATATACAAATAACATAGATGAGTAGGGAAAGATGATTAAAATTATGGTAGAATTCATATACTAAAACTGAAAAAGAGAACTATTTATGTTTTGTTTTCAAATATAAATCAAACATAAACCTTTTTCAGTGCCATGAAATAGTTTAGACCATCACGACTACTTTAGTGCCTTTGCCCAATTTTTTGAGCCCTTACTTTAACAGTTATTTGTTCCCAAAAGTTTTACTTGATTTGGTAATTCTTAAACAACTAAGTTGAAAATGAGAAGCCAATAGAGACAAGCCACACTGAAGAGCATTCAGTCCCCATATAGTATCAACAACAGCTGAAACACAGAGTCTAACAGCATAAGGAACCTTTAAGACAGGCTTATATACTCTAATTAGGAAAAAATTCACCTTTTTTATATAGCTCAAACATCTCTTAAAAGAAAAATAAATCTAATGATGAAAGTTATCATCCTAAAATTGTCAAAAATTGTCTTGAGATTTTTTTCATAACTGCTTTTCCGCAGTATAGAGCTTTACTAATTTGTACAGCAAAATACTAAAACCAATCAGATTGCTTAATGTTGTATATTACGATGAAATTGCCAAGCCCTTCACTTTCAGTGTATCGGCACCAGTGGTACTCTTTGCTCCCAGTAATCCAAAAAGCTTCCTGTTTTGCAAACCACAAAGTCTGAACAGGTGCCATCTTGCCTAGAAGAGCTTGAGAGTCAACGTCTCAGAGAGCAGATTCATTACCCTGTGGGGCTCCTAGCTTCTCTCTGGCCAGGACTTGAATCAATCAAAGCAGAGCAGCCATTACTTAGGCCCTCAGACTCTGGAAGTGGACTTTGAAACTTGCTTGAGTGTACACTTTAATTTGTAGTAGTCATGCTATAGATATTCAAATAAATGTATTTTAAATTATATATCTAAATTTATTTGTTTATATATATATATATATGCAATTTTTTCCACTGTGATACTTTTCAAAGAATTAATGCACCTAATGGCTTAGCCAGAGCAAGAATATTTCAGAGCCAGAATCCAGTCATGAGGAATTGTTTTCCTTTAGCAAATGTATTAACAGAGTGACTTCAGAGGGATATATCTACCCAGACTTAGAGCTCTACTGTATGCCATACCAAAGCTTCTGTCTGGAAAATGTTAAAAGTCAGTCATTCATTCTTTTAGGTATTCTCAGTTGGCACCCCACTAATTGACAGCAAGTTGTCAGACTTAATACCCCTGAGGGCTCCTGCATTCCCTCTGTTTTGTGGCCCCAGACTGAATTCCTAACTATAGCCAGATGTTTCATGAGCAATGAGCAAGACCACAAATCTATCACTACTACTACAAAAACACTCCTTGTATCTGTATACTAATGATAATTCATAAACAGCATCTTCAAATGCAAAAAATAAATTCCTCTACAGATCTATTGACTGATTTAATTTTTCATGGTACTTATTGGTTCACAGATTCAAATGATTACTTCTTTTCGTTTCATGTTGACAGGCCCCATTTCCCTGACTGGTCAGAGTCCCACTCACATTAACGAGAACTAATATCCTAGCTTTATATAACTCATTTTTTTAGTTATGCATTCATGAGCATACAGCTAAAATATAATTTCAGACTGGCAAAAACCAATTTAAAATTTACCTCTGTAACATTCTATAGGTATTTCCATTCTTTCATTTACTCTATTGAGAATATTAAACCTATTATTAATTACATTCCCAGTTAGCCTATATCACACCTCTATGTTTCACTCAGAATATGTCAAGGAAGTAAATATCTTGCGGAGAGTTAATGTGATAATATTTTAAAATTTCCTTCTTTCTATGAGAATAAAGTATCATTTATTTCATTTCAACTAGTAGAGACAAATATTGATACTGTCACGGAAAAGTAAAAGAAGTTTGGATAAATTAAAAGCTTTTTAAAGTGGCCTTGTAAGTTTTTTTTTAATATCTGCAATAACTTGAAATACAATAATCCATAATATTTATCTCCAAAATCACAATGATTCATCAAGAAGAAAAAACTGAGGGGACAAATTTTTATTGTTGCCTAAATAAATGTTTTCTATATTTTATTCTTATATCAAGAGTATTTACTTATTTTCTCTTGTTTGCATGTGTGCTAAGCCACTTTAGTCCTGTTGGACTCTTTGCAACCCTATGGCCCACCAGTCTCCTCTATCCATGGGATTCTCCAGGCAAGAACACTGGAGTGGGTTGCCATGCCCTCCTCCAAGGGATCTTCCCAACCCACGGATCGTACCTGCCTCTCCCGCATTATAGGTATATTCTTTATTGCTGAGCCATCAGGGAAGTCCTGTTTTCTCTAACATGCTAGATATACTGCTTGTTCCTAGTGATATAGCTGTGAACATGTAAGTCTAGGATTCTAATGCCAAAAATATTACTTTATTAAAAACTATATTTATGAATCGTTGTGCCAAGGTGAAACGTGTAATTGCTAAGTCACTTCAGTCGTGTCCAGCTCTGTGTGATCCCAAAGACGGCAGCCCACCAGGCTCCCCCGTCCCTGGGATTCTCCAGGCAAGAACACTGGAGTGGGTTGCCATTTCCTTCTCCAATGCAGGAAAGTGAAAAGTGAAAGTGAAGTCACTCAGTTGTGTCCGACTCTTCGCGACCCCATGGACTGCAGCCTACTAGGCTCCTCCATCCATGGGATTTTCCAGGCAAGAGTAGTGGAGTGGGGTGCCATTGTGTAAAGTGGTTAGCAAAAAATTTGTATAATATAAAACACTGTTTATGTAATATGATCATATCTGTGAACATATTAGGCATAGAAAAACATTAAAGAATATAAATGAAATGTTCATTATATATTTATCTGTGTAACTGGATTTTGAGTGCCTTCATTTATGTTAATTTATTTGTTAATTAATAATAATATTCCAACATCCCAGTAATAAATTATCATGGCTACAGAAAAAAAAAGACTGTGTAAATCATAACAAATTTTATTGAAAAACTTCAAAACTAAATTCCCAGCAATTGAATATCTAAAAGTTAAGCAAAAACAAGTTACAGAAGATAGAAAAGCATGCAGTTTTTTTTCATTTTGTTTTTGCTCAGTTTCATTGGGGAATATTTAATATTTAAAGTTGTACATATTCAATTCATGTATTTTGATGAATTTGGCCATATGTATATACCCATGGTACCATCATCACAATCAAAGTAAGAAACATATTTTTACATGTTAAGTGGCAAGAAGACAACATGAAAGTTACCCTCTTAACAAGACTTTACGTATACAACACCATAATTTGTTAACTATGGGCATTATTCATCGCTGTAATTTTCTGTATTTGCTGAATTCTATACAGTAAACATTGGAACTTTCCAGGTGGCTAAGCAGTAAAGAATCTACCTGCCAATGCAGCAGACACGTTGATCTTGGGTCTAGAAGATCCGCTGGAGGAGGAAATGGCAACCCACTCCAGTATTCTTGCCTCAAAAATCCCATGGACAGAGGAGTCTGGTGGGCTACTGTCCATGGAGTCTCAAAGAGTCAAACATGACTGAGCACGCACGCACACATACAATGAACATATTTGAAAAGTAACATAACCTAATTTCTAAAACAAAAATAATAACTGAACTTGAGGAATAACTGTTCTGCTTCACTCTTATTTTCCAATTGAAATATTGATGAAATCCTGAGAAAACGGAAAAGTTTTTCAGCACAATCAGCTCTGCGCAATAATTAGTTAGCTATCTTCATTGCACATCCACCTCAGCCTCACTTCCACTAACTGAAAGTCATTGAGGCATAACTGGGTTTTCCATCTACTTTAAACTGTCTTCATCTACCTCAGAAACATAGGCCCTCCACAGGAAATGAGGAGAGAAAAAGTGCTGTCTGTAATTTTCTGAAGTTCTTCAGCCATCTCAACCTCCATCATTCCGTATTTATTTCTTCATATCTACTTCTGGAAACAAAAACTTGCCATGTGATGTAGGATTACATCCTGGGAGAGAAACAGTCCTCTAAAGGGACAAGCACAGGAGACTAAGACCAGACACTGTGGACCTCTGGTTCTAAAGTCCCTCACCCACAGAGGACAGAGACAAGTACAGGGAGTATTAACGTGTTCGGGAATAGACCATCCTGAGCATCCCCTCAGGGATCTCAGCCTAGGAGAGTCATGCCAGACAAATAAAGCCGGAACATTGAAAATCAGGCTTGACATATACACAGTAAGCACTTCTCCAAGTTCAAATCAGACAGAAAGTCTATTATCAAGCAGGAAGACTGTGAAGTAAACCAAAATAGCCATTTTTTTCCAACTCAAATATGAAGAAATAGCAAAAGAACAACTAAAACACTACCACACCACATACCCACACACATACACACAGGCACACAACTAATGAAAATATTCTAAACATAGAATAAGGCAAGAAATAGTAACTATTCAGAAAAGAATTATGTTTGGGCAGAGTTTAACAACAGGAAACAAATTGTAGAAAGCATCTTTTTTGTATTCTTACAATATTCAAGAAAACGTGATCACTATGAAGGAAGACAAGAAAAAATCTGATTCAATGACAATAATTTGTTTTAAAAAGCCATCTAAATGTAACATTTAAGTCAATTAAAAGCATAAAGTTTAATATAATTAAAATTTGCATTATCAAAAAAAAAACCTACCTTGTAAGAAAAAGAGTAAAATGAACACTGCAGAAAATTGAATAAGGATTTGGATTAAATGTAAGCAGTTCCTCAAGAATGAAGGAGATGATCGCAAAGAGATAAACAGAGAGATGGAAACAGAAAGAAAAAGGCAGATGGTGAGGGAGCAAGGAGAGAGAAAGAGAGAGATAGAGAACAAATGCTTAACCTGAAAAAATTAGTAACCCCAAAAAGGTCATAGCAAATGGAATAGAAGTCTTATTCTTTGCATAAGAAGTAGAACAGCTTTCCTGAGTCTATAGCTGATAATATAGACCAGAAATATATAGTTTATAATGTCTTAGTCACTCAGTTGTGTCCAAATCTTTGCAACCCCATAGACTGTAGCCTGCCAGATTCCTCTCTCTGTGGAATTCTCCAGGCAAAAATACTGGAGTGGGTAGACAACCATACCCTTCTCTAGATCTCTCTGACCCAGGGAGTGAATCTGAGTCTCCTGAATTGCTGGTGGATTCTTTACTGTCTGAGCCACAAGGGAAGCCCCATGGATAATGTATGTCAAGATGATTACATAAAAATATTTCATATTATATATGTTTTGTGTAACCATATTATATTTATATAATATATATTATATTATACATATTTACATATATATGTATATGTGTATATGTATATATATATATATATATATATATATATATATAGGCTTCTCTGGTGGTTCAAATGGTAAACAATCTACTGGCAATGCAGGAGACCCAGGTTTGATCCCTGGGGCATGAAGATCCCCTGGAGAATGGAGTGGTTGGCTACCCACTTCAGTATTCTTGCCTGGAGTATTCCATGGACAGATTTTGTCTACTGAATTCCAGGTAAAGCCATTTGTTTCTTTTAATCATGTTTAATCTTTAATCTGGGCTTCCCTGGTGGCTCAGACAGTAAAGAATCTGTCTGCAATGCAGAAAACTCTGGTTCAATCCCCGGGTTGGGAAGATCCCCTGGAGAAGGGAATGGCTACCCACTTCAGTATTCCTGTTTAGAGAATCCATGGACAGAGGAGCCTGGCTGGCTACAGTCCATGGCTCACAAAAAATCAGACATGACTGAGAGACTAACACTTTCACTTTTCACAATCTTTACTCTATGAGGGAAACTGTGTGCATATATTTTAGGATTTTAGATCTGTTCTCCCCCCACACAAGTATTCAGTTTCCCATTTTATTTCTTGACTAGCCAATTCTTTCTTGAATTCCCCTTTTATTTCTTAAATATCCATTCTAACAACATTCAGTTCAGTGCAGTTGCTCACCGTGTCTGACTCTTTGTGATCCCATGAACCACAGCACACCAGGCCTCCCTGTCTATCACCAACTCCCAGAGTCCACCCAAACCCATGTCCATCGAGTTGGTGACGCCATCCAACCATCTCATCCTCTGTCATCCCCTTCTCCTCCTGCCCTCAATCTTTCAATCTTCCTGCCCTCAAGCATCAGGGTCTTTTCAAATGACTCAGCTCTTCGCATCAGGTGGCCAAAGTATTGGAGTTTCAGCTTCAACATCAGTCCTTCTAGTGGACACCCAGGACTGATCTCCTTTAGGATGGACTGGGTGGATCTCCTTGCAGTCCAAGGGACTCTCAAGAGTCTTATCCAACACCACAGTTCAAAAGCATCAATTCTTCAGCACTCAGCTTTCTTCACAGTCCAACTCTCACATCCATACATTACCACTGGAAAACCCATAGCCTTGACTAGACGGACCTTTGTTGGCAAAGTAATCTCTGCTTTTTAATATGCTATCTAAGTTGGTCATAACTTTCCTTCCAAGGAGTAAGCGTCTTTTATTTATTTTTTTAATTTTATTTTATTTTTAAACTTTACAATATTGTATTAGTTTTGCCAAATATCGAAATGGATCAGCCACAGGTATACATGTGTTCCCCATCCTGAACCCTCCTCCCTCCTCCTCCCTCCCCATACCATCCCTCTGGGTTGTCCTAGTGCACCAGCCCCAAGCATCCAGTATCATGCATCGAACCTGGACTGGCAACTCGTTTCATACATGATATTATACATGTTTCAATGCCATTCTCCCAAATCTTCCCATCCTCTCCCTCTCCAACAGAGTCCATAAGACTGTTCTATACATCAGTGTCTCTTTGCTGTCTCGTACACAGGGTTATTGTTACCATCTTTCTAAATTCCATATATATGCATTAGTATACTGTATTGGTGTTTTTCTTTCTGGCTTACTTCACTCTGTACAATAGGCTCCAGTTTCATCCACCTCATTAGAACTGATTCAAATGTATTCTTTTTAATGGCTGAGTAATACTCCATTGTGTATATGTACCACAGCTTTCTTATCCACTCATCTGCTGATGGACATCTAGGTTGCTTCCATGTCCTGGCTATTATAAACAGTGCTGCGATGAACATTGGGGTACACGTGTCTCTTTCCTTTCTGGTTTCCTCAGTGTGTATGCCCAGCAGTGGGATTGCTGGATCATAAGGGAGTTCTATTTCCAGTTTTTTAAGGAATCCCCACACTGTTCTCCATAGTGGCTGTACTAGTTTGCATTCCCAACAACAGTGTAAGAGGGTTGCAATCACCATCTGCAGTGATTTTGGAGCCTAGAAAAATAAAGTCTGACACTGTTTCTATTGTTTCCCCCTTTACTTGCCATGAAGTGATGGGACCAGATGCCATGATCTTAGTTTTCTGAATGTTGAGCTTTAAGCCAATGTTTTCATGCTCCTCCTTCACTTCCATCAAGAGGCTCTTTAGTTCCTCTTTACTTTCTGCCATAAGGGTGGTGTCATCTGCATAGCTGAGGTTATTGATATTTCTCCTGGCAATCTTGATTCCAGCTTGTGCTTCCTCCAGCCCAGCATTTCTCATGATATACTCTGCATATAAGTTAAATAAGCAGGGTGACAATATACAGCCTTGACATACTCCTTTTCCTATTTGGAACCAGTCTGTTGTTCCATGTCTAGTTCTAACTGTTGCTTCCTGACTTGCATACAGATTTCTCAAGAGGCCAGTCAGATGGTCTGGTATGCCCATCTCTTTCAGAATTTTCCACAGTTTATTGTCATCCACACAGTCAAAGGCTTTGGCATAGTCAATAAAGCAGAAATAGATGTTTTTCTGGAACTCTCTTGCTTTCTTGATGATGCAGTGGATGTTGGCAATTTGATCTCTGGTTCCTCTGTCTTTTCTAAAACCAGCTTGAACATCTAAAAGTTCACAGTTCAGGTATTGCTGAAGCCCACTTGGAGAGTTTTGAGCATTACTTTATTAGCGTGTGAGATGAGTGCAGTTGTGCAGTAGTTTGAGCATTTTTGGCATTGCCTTTCTTTGGGATTGGAATGAAAACTGACCTTTTCCAGTCCTGTGGCCACTGCTGAGTTTTCCAAATTTGCTGGCATATTGAGTGCAGCACTTCCACAGCATCGTCTTTCAGGATTTCAAATAGCTCAGCTGGAATTTCATCACCTCCATTAGCCTTGTTCATAGCAATACTTCCTAATGCCCACTTGATTTCGCACTCCAGGGTGTCTGGCTCTAGGTGAATGATCGCATCATCATGGCTATCTGGGTCATTAAGATCTTTTTTGTGTAGTTCTTGAGTAAGGTCAGAAAGCTTTTACAACTAGTTGAGTGCCCTTAATCTGAGATTCCACAGGTTTTGAGAGAATTTATGAATCCCTTAAAATTGTGTGGAAATTCTGTTAGCTGCACTTTTTTCCCAAGTATGAGTGGGTGAGTGGCTTTCTCCTAATGGGGTCTGTAATCAGGAGGGGGAAAAAAAAGACTTTTTACAATGATACCTTTTAAAATAATAGTATTCTTTTTTTATTGCACAAACTATAGAAGTCCTTATATCCAGTTGTCTTCTCAATCGAGTCTTTGAAAATTTTTTTCTTTGCAGTCCTCTCCTGTTGCCTGTTGCCCACAGTTATCTAATACCCTTTTCTTTATAATCCTATTAGCGAGTAAAAAATTTATAAGAAGTAAAGGATTCTGTAATAGGGAAACTATTTGATAGATTTGATTGGCTTGTATAAGAGCTGGCAAAAAGCTGTAGAAGAATATTCTTTCCAATCATTTAAAATCCTCTGTTCTATCAGTTAAAAAAACTTGTATTTAGGTAAATCACACTGAAATAAACTGATGCAGCAAGTATAAAGTAGAATATCCGTAAATGTGAAGGTTTCCATTTTTGAGGACTTCAGGAATTTGTGGTAAAAACACCTCAAAACAAGTTAGTAGAGATAATTATGATATATTAAGTTTCATTTCTTCTATTAGTCTTTTCATTCCATCAATATTTTCATTTTTCATCTTATGACATATAGGTTATCCTCCAAAATCTATTTTGTAGGTTCGAAGTCAAGAGAATCGAAATGATTGATTTTTGGTATTTTAAATGTTGAAGTTTAAAAAAAAAAAAGCTTCTAAATCAAAACTTTGGAAATGTTTCTTTTGCCAATTTAATCTAGAGATTTTGGTATAAGGATGCTATCTTTATTTTTAAGGTTACTTAATACTGGCTTTGGAAGTTATTGGTTTTGGAAGTTACAGAAAAATTTAACTTAGATTATTAGTAGGAAATACCTAAATTTTTGGTAGTATACTTTGCTACTGTTTATGTTGGAGGAACTAAACAAGCAGGATTCATTTTATAGCACAAACATGAAGAAGCTTTGTTCACAGTAGATCTCCTATCTAGAACAATAGTAGGTGTTCAGAGCAGTGGAATTCATCCTTAAATTTTCCAAAAAGTGAAAAGCAATAACGCAAAATTTTGAGAAAAGTTTTTGAGAATACTAGCAGCAGTCTAGAAGAATGGAACTTCAGTTCAGTTCAGTTCAGTTTAATCGCTCAGTCATGTCCGACTTTTTGTGACCCCATGAATTGCAGCACGCCAGGCCTCCCTGTTCATCACCAACTCCTGGAGTTCACTCAGACTCACGTCTATCGAGTCAGTGATGTCATCCAGCCATCTCATCCTCTGTCGTCCCCTTCTCCTCCTGCCCCCAATCCCTCCCAGCATCAGAGTCTTTTCCAATGAGTCAACTCTTCACATGAGGACTTAAAGTTTATTAAATAAGCAAATATAGTAGTAGCTTTGGCTGAATAGGGCTTCCCAGGTGGCTCAGCTGGTAAAGAATCTGCCTGCAATGGGGCAGACCTGAGTTCGATCCCTGGGTTGGGAAGATCCCCTGGAGAAGGGAAAGGCTACCCACTCCAGTATTCTGGCCTGGAGTATCCATGGGGTCTCAAAGAGTCGGACAAGACTGAGTGACTTTCACTTTCACTCACTTCTGTATTCTTGCCACCTCTTCTTCATTATGTCTGCTTCTAGGTCCATACTATGTCTGTCCTTTATTGTGCCATCTTTGAGAGAAATATTCCCTTGGTATTTCCAATTTTCGTGAAGAGATCTCTATTCTTTCCATTTCTATTGTTTTCCTCTATTTCTTTGCATTGTTCACTTAGGAAGGCTTTCTTCTCTTTCCTTGCTATTCTTTGACCTAAATCAAATCCCTTCAGTTCAATTCAGTTCAGTTCAGTCGCTCAGTCGTGTCTGACTCTTTGCGACCCCATGAGTCTCAGCACGCCAGGCCTCCCTGTCCATCACCAACTCCCAGAGTTCACTCAAACTCACGTCCATTGAGTCAGTGATGCCATCCAGCCATCTCATCCTCTGTCGTCCCCTTCTCCTCCCGCCCCCAATCCCTTCCAGCATCAGAGTCTTTTCCAATGAGTCAACTCTTCGCATGAGGTGGCCAAAGTACTGGAGTTTCAGCTTCAGCATCATTCCTTCCAAAGAACACCCAGGACTGATCTCCTTTAGAATGGACTATTTGGATCTCCTTGCAGTCCAAGGGACTCTCAAGAGTCTACTCCAACACCTCAGTTCAAAAGCATCAATTCTTAGGTGCTCAGCTTTCTTCAGAGTCCAACTTTCACATCCCTACATGACTACTGGAAAAACCATATCCTTGACTAGATGGACCTTTGCTGGCAAAGTAATGTCTCTGCTTTTGAATATGCCATTTAGGTTGGTCATAACTTTTCTTGGAAGGAGTAAGGATCTTTTAATTTCATGGCTGCAATCACCATCTGCAGTGATTTTGGAGCCCCCAGAAATAAAGTCTGACACTGTTTCCCCATCTATTTCCCATGAAGTGATGGGACCAGATGCCATGCTCTTAGTTTTCTGAATGTTGAGCTGTAAGCCAACTTTTTCAATCTCCTCTGTCACTTTCATCAAGAGGCTTTTTAGTTCCTCTTCACTTTCTGCCATAAGGGTGGTGCCATCTGCATATCCGGGGTTATTGGGATTTCTCCTGGCAATCTTGATTCCAGCTTGTCCTTTTCCAGCCCAGTGATTCTCATGATGTACTCTGAATATAAGTTAAAAAATCAGGGTGACAATATACAGCCTTGACATACTCCTTTCCTATTTGGAACCAGTCTGTTGTTCCATGTCCAGTTCTAACTGTTGCTTCCTGACCTGCATATAGGTTTCTCAAGAGGCAGGTCAGGTGCTCTTGTATTCCCATCTCTCGAAGAATTTTCCACAGTTATAGTGATCCACACAGTCAAAGGCTTTGGCATAGTCTCTAAAGCAGAAATAGATGTTTTTTCTGGAACTCTCTTGCTTTTTTGATGATCCAATTGTTGGATGTTGGCAATTTGATCTCTGGTTCCTCTGCCTTTTCTAAAACCAGTTTGAACATCTGGAAGTTCAGGGTTCACGTATTGCCTAAGCCTGGCTTGTAGAATTTTGAGCATTACTTAACTAGCGTGTGAGATGAGTGCAATTGTGCTGTAGTCTGAGCATTCTTTGGCATTGCCTGTCTTTGGGATTGGAATGAAAATGGACCTTTTCCAGTCCTGTGGCCACTGCTGAGTTTTCCAAATTTGCTGGCATATTGAGTGCAGCACTTTCACAGCATCATCTTCCAGGATTTGAAATAGCTCTACTGGAATTCCATCACCTCCACTAGCTTTGTTCATAGTGATGCTTTCTAAGGCCCACTTGCCTTCACATTCAAGGATGTCTGGCTCTAGATGAGTGATCACACCATCGTGATTATCTGGGTCATGAAGATCTTTTTTGTACAGTTCTTCTGTGTATTCTTGCCACCTCTTCTTAATATCTTCTGCTTCTGTTAGGTCCATACCATTTCTGTCCTTTATCGAGCCTATCTTTGTATGAAATATCCCTTGGTATCTCTAATTTTCTTGAAGAGATCTCTAGTCTTTCCCATTCTGTTGTTTTCCTCTATTTCTTTGCATTGATCGCTGAGGAAGTCTTTCTTATCTCTCCTTGCTATTCTTTGGAACTCTGCACTCAGATGCTTATATTTTTCCTTTTCTCCTTTGCTTTTCACTTCTCTTCTTTTCAACAATTATACAAAGTGACAAATAGATTCAAAGGATTAGATCTGATAGAGTGCCTGAAGAACTATGGATGGAGGTTCATAACATTGTATAGGAGGAAGTGATCAAAACAATCCCCAAGGGAAATAAATCTTAAGATTAGCTTGTTGGATTCTAATTTTTTAAAGACCCTATTGTGACTTTAATGTGGGATCTTGAATTGTTAAAAAAAAAAAAAAAAAAAAAAAGAACTAAGAGTCTCTTGATGAGGGTGAAAGAGGAGAGTGAAAAATCTGGCTTAAAACTCAGCATTCAAGAAATAAGGTCACGGCAATGAGCCCCATCACTTCAAGGCAAACAGATGGGGGAAAAGTTTAAACGATGACACATTTTATTTTTGTGGGTTCTAAAATCACTGCAGATAGTGACTGCAGCCATGATATTAAAAGACCCTTGCTCCCTGGAAGAAAAGTTATGACCAAACCTAGATAGTGTATCAAAAACCAGAGACATTACTTTGCCAACAAAGGTCTGTATAGCCATGCTGCTACTGCTAAGTCACTTCAGTTGTGTCTGACTCTGCGACCCCATAGACGGCAGCCCACCAGGCTCCGCCATCCCTGGGATTCTCCAGGCAAGAACACTGGAGTGTGTTGTCATTTCCTTCTCCGTATAGCCATAGGTATGGTTTCTCCCGTAGTCACATACAGATGTGAGAGTTGGATCATAAAGAAGGCTGAGCACTGAAGAATTGATGTTTTCAAACTGTGGTGCTGGAGAAGACTCTTGAGAGTCCCTTGGACAGCAAGGGCATCAAACCAGTCAATCCTAAAGGAAATCAACCCTGAATATTCATTGGAAGGACTGAGGCTGAAGCTGAATCTCCAATACTTTGGCCACCTGATGCGAAAGAGCTGACTCATTGGAAAAGACCCTGATGCTGGGAAAGATTGAGGACAGGAGGAGAAGGGGACAGAGGATGAGATGGTTGGATGGCATCACCGACTCAACGGACATGAGTCTAAGGAAACTCCAGGAGATAGTGAAGGACAGGGAAGCCTGGTGTGCTGCAGTCCATGGGGTCACAAAAAGTCTGACATGACTTAGCAACTAACAACAATAACAATCTTCCAGTCATCTTCAAATCTGACAAACAGACCTATTTGAGAAAAGAAGAATAGAAAAAAGAAAGAAGCTAAGTCTATAGGCTATGCTTAAGTTGAACAAATCAAGTTAAACAAATCAAGGAACTTTCTTGGAGTTTTCTATGGAGAAGGAGGAGAAGAGATTGCCACTAGTGTTTAGGCTATCTTGAGTTATGTTTTCTGTTATTGTAGTTGAAAAATCCTAACTCTTACCATGTTTAGAGTCACCTTTATCTATCAATATCTAGATTTATCTGATTAGTCTCTAGAGCTTCTTACTGGATTAACAATACTGAACACAGTTTTACCCTCTATAAACCTTGTCCCCCTTATATTTCAACTTTATTTTCAACTATGTATTATCATATATAAATTTAGTTCCATATTCTTTTAAATTATTATATTATTCTGCTACTTTCAATTCAGAATAATTAGCTTAAGCCTTAATCTTATCTTGCATTATTTGTTAATACTTAGAAATGTACTTTGCTCATGTCATTGCTTATCTTTTTTCTTGAATTCTCCATATTTTTTGTGGTTTTATTTTTACTGATGTAAGAACATCACTGAGGAATTCAGATTGTTGTTGAGTTCGGTCATTGTCAGACATAAAACTCTTTTTAAAACACCTTCCTTCATAGCTTCCCTTGTGGCTCAGATGGTAAAGAATCTGCTAGCAATGCAGGAGACCCAGATTCAATCCCTGGGTTGGGAAGATACCCTGGAGAAGCAAATGGCAACCCACTCTAGTATTCTTGCCTAGAAAATTCCATGGATAGAGTAACCTGGTGGGCTGCAGCCCATGGGGTCACCAAGAGTTGGACACAACTGAGTGATTTCACTTTCACTTTCTTTCATAGTTTTAAAAATATTCTCTATTGTCTTTTCAAATCCTATGCAAAGGAAAATACATTAATAGTTTTTCTCTTATTCTTTATGAATTGCCTTTTTCCCTCTGCAAAAGTTTGTATCCTTTCTCTTCATTCTTAAGTATATTTACTTAGGATATTTTTTGTTGTGGGTCTTCTTGTTTTGTTTTCTTTTTTTTAGTTCTTGTTGTTGTTTTAATTTTTATTTTATTCATGTTGTGCACTCTAGTAACAAAGATGCCTTTCTTCAGTTCAGGAAAGTTTTCTTCTAATTATTTTTTTGGTTATCCCTTTTGTTTCCATTCTCTTGGATTTCTCCCTATTAAAAAACTGCTGGAACCACTGGCTCTATTTCTACTTTCTCCTCATTTTCCACGTATTTGTCATTTTGCACTTTGTCCAGTCTTATTCTCTTCTTGTCTTAGCTTAATTTTGCAGTTCTCTCAGCCTTTAGCTATGCATTATACATTTTGATACTCAGCCCCCAGAGTGTTCTAACAAATATATTTCAAATGTTTAAGAACTCAGTTTCTTCTTCGCAGCAGTCTCCCTTTTGTAACAAATGCAGCAGCCTGTTATGTCTATGTGGGTGTGTGTATGTGCATGCTCAGTTGTTCCAAATATTTGCAACCCCATGGACTGAAGCACATCAGGCTTCCTTGTCCTTCACTATGTCCCTGAGTTTGCTCACACTCATGTCCATTGAGTCAGTGATGCTATCCAACTATCTCACCCTCTGTTGCCCCCTTCTCTTCCTGCTCTCAATCTTTTCCAGCCTCAGGGTCTCTTCCAATGAGCTGGCTCTTCTCATTAGGTGGCAAAAGTCTTCGAGCTTAATCTTTAGCATCAGTCCTTCCAATGGATATTCAGCGTTGATTTCCCTTAGGATTGACTGATTTGATCTCCTTGTAGTCCAAGGGACCCTCCAGAGTCTTCTCTAGCATTACAGTTCAAAAACAATTCTTTGGCTCTCAGCTTTCTTTAAGGTCCAACTCTCACATCTGTGCATGGCTACTGGAAAAACCATGCCTTTGACTATAGGGACCTTTGTCAACAAAGTCATATCTTTGCTTTTTAATACACCGTCTAGGTGCTAGTGGTAAAGAACCTACCTATCAATGTAGGAGACATAAGAGACACGGGTTCAATTCCTGAGTCAGGAATATCCTTAGGTCAGGAGGAGAGCATGGAAACCCACTCCAGTATTCCTGCCTGTAAAATCCCATGGACAGAAGAGCCTGGCAAACTACAGTCCATAGGGTCAAACAGAGTTGGATGTGACTGAAGAAATTTAGCACGCAGGTTTGTTATAGCTTTCCTTCCAAGGAGCAAGCGTCTTTTAATTTCATGGCTGTGGTCCCCATCGGCAGTGATTTTGGAGCCCAAGAAAATAAAATCTGTCACTGCTTCCACTTCTCCCCCTTCTATTTGCCATGAAGTGATGGGACTGCATGCCATGATCTTAATTTTTTTTAATATTGAGTTTCAATTGTTACTTATTAACAATAAAAATTTGATAACACTATATAATCCATGATTAAATTCTAAATTCAAGTACTAGTTAAATACTAATTAGAATATTTACTGTCAAAATAAGATACTCCCTATAAAATTTTATGAGACTGAATCTACATATATAATAATTACATTACTTTAAATGTTTTTATTTTTAAGACCTGAGTAAAAGAATGAATAAACTTTTAATACCCAAAATTCAACTTTTAATTTTTAAAAGGAACCAAACAATTCTAAAAGAGTCAGGAAGAATACCATGGTTATGACAAAATAACTTAATAATACAAGAAACAGGAAAAGAATTAACCAGTAAATCTGTAAGTTGATTCTTTGGGTAAAGAAAACATAAAATACATAATTCTAAACAGATGAAATACATGATTCAAGGAAAAAAAAGTAATATAAATATGAAACAATGGATGAAAAATAGGAAGGAAGGGAAGAAGAAAGAAAGGAAGGAGGGGAGAGAGGAAAGAAGGGTAGACCGATTGATGAAAGTAAATGCGATAGCAAATGTGGAGATAATTTTTATAAACAAAAGTCAATATTTGTCACTGAATAAAACTCATAGAAAATCAGAAATAGGATATTCCCTTAGCATGTTTAAGGACAGTATCTCAGGCGATTAGTTAACATATATTTTAATGTAAACTAACATAGGAATTATCTTAGAGTCATGAGACATTATAGGTTTAAAAGAGAAAATTTTACAAAGATAAAACATGGTGTGGTCTCGATTTTTATATTTATGTATATATTTATACATTATACATGTATGTATGTATTTATTACATCAAAATATTAACAAAGAATTAAAGCTATAACTAGCTGTTATTTTTAACTTGATACATTTGTAAAATAGGTAATCTCCTGTGCATTGTGTGTGTGTGTTCAGTCACTATATCCTACTCTTTGCAATACCATGGGCTGCAGCTTGCCAGCCTTCCCTATCCTTCATTATCTCCCAGAGTTTCTCAGACTCATGCCTACTGAGTCAGTGATGCTATCCAACCAGCTCATCCTCTGTCACCCCCTTCTCCTTGTGCCTTCAATCTTTGCCAGCATCAGGGTCTTTTCCAATGAGTCAGCTCTTTGCATCAGATGGTGAAAGTATTGGAGTTTCATCTTCAGCATTAGTCCTTCCAATGGATATTAAGGGTTGATTTCCTTTAGGATTGACTAGTTTGATCTCCTTGCAGTTCATGAGACTCCCTGGTAAAGTCCTAATGACTATCAATTAAGGGAATTGGTGTGATGGGACAGACACTCTCACACAATGCTAGGAATGTAGCTGAGTTCCTATTTGTAACATAATTTAGCAATAGGTATTTCAGTTCAGTCACTCAGTCGTGTCCAACTCTTTGTGACCCCATGAACTGCAGCACGCCAGGCCTCCCTGTCCATCACCAACTCCCAGAGTTCACCCAAACCCATGTCCATCGAGTCGGTGATGCCATCCAACCATCTCATCCTCTGTCGTCCCCTTCTCCTCCTGCCCTCAATCTTTCCCAGCATCAGGGTCTTTTCTAATGAGTCAGCTCTTCGCATCAGGTGGCCAAAGTATTGGAGTTTCAGCTTCAACATCAGTCCTTCTTATGATCCTTCAAAGGTGATATATTTTGACCTATAATCCCACACTAGAAATTTAGCATAATGAAATTAGAAAGATGTCAATTAAATCATATATAAAGATACTTAGTGCAGCATTGTATAAAACCTTCAGTTCAGTTCAGTTGCTCAGTCGTGTCTGACTCTTTGCTGACCCCATGGACTGCAGCACTCCAGGCCTCCCTGTCCATCATCAACTCCCTTTCCCAGCATCAGGGTCTTTTCAAAGGAGTCAGCTCTTCACATCAGGTGGCCAAAATATTGGAGTTTCAGCTTCAACCTTATGCCATACTAAAATGCTCAACAATAGAATTTTTAATCATGCTAAATCCATGCTATAAAAACATATGATAGTTCTCTAAATCATTTATCAAATAATACTTAATGATGTGGAAAAGCTCACACAATATATTTTTGAGTGGTAAAAATATACTAAATTACATCTACAATATAATTTGCTGTGTAATAGGATGAGGGAAAGAAGGAAGAAAGAAAGATAGGGGCAGCACAGAGCAGAAATGAGGGAGGAAATGAAGGGAAAAGTAAAAACTAGAAAAATGCATTAAAACTTTAGGTAATTAAGGACAGTTTTTAATCATCTCTTATTCCTACAATCATTGGCTATCTGTTTGACAAGCAGGGGAAATAACATTTTTTTTTTATGTTATATCTATAGTTTATAAAATAGGGTTAATCAGGTTTTAGGTAGACTCAAAAGTTTAGTTAGACAATGATTATCACCAGTTTTAATGAGTGTCAGATTAGATGTATTTCTAGAACAGTATCTTTGTTTTTCTAGAAGCCAAAGAAATGAAAGAAACCAAGGAAGAAATAAAATGCTTGGAAAACTAACCAGGATTTTTCCCATTATTAGCTATTAGCAACCACTGAAATATTTATTTTGTGTGAAGAAACATCTTTTCAAGGGTTTTTAAAATGAAAATCTTCTGAAATGACTGGCATGTGAAGCAAAGTTACCCTAAATTTACAAAAGATGAAAGCTGAAATTATTTCTTTAGAGGGATACATTACTTTATCCTACACCCCAAGTATTCATTCCTTTATTTAATCCATTTATTGGCCAGAAATCTAGCCTTTTCTACCTCCTATAGGCTAGAACCTACTATAAGCTAGTTTGCCAGGTTACAAAGGCAAATAAGAAATGGCTTTTGATTACAGTCTAGCAAGTTAACGTTGATCTACTCAAGGATAGCTACAAGTTTAGATTAAATATAGAAAGAATAGCTAAATCTTACTAAAATAAGTATTATTCATTCATTTCCTTAAATAGTCCTTACTATGTATCATATTTATAAGAGTAAAACTTTATCATTAAAATTAGTCTGTTTTGATAACATCTTATTACTAATAAAAAATTATCATTTGTAGAAGATTTAATATGTTCCTTTGAATAAATTATATCTGTAGTTGAAACCCTGTAATCTCTCCTTAGTGAAAATAGTTTCTTAATCAAATTGAAAGCATAGAAACTAGTAGAGAAGAAATAGCTTTGTACAAACTAGTTTTGCAATCACAAAATCCATAAATAAGCGGTGCTGTCCTTCGACATCCATGCCCTTCCATTTTCCAGTCACAGGATTCTCCAGTTAGTTCATGACCACAGTTTCTTACAGCTAGTATAGTCATATGACCACACTGTGGCCAACAGAATAGAAGCAGAACTTATGTTGTGGTCACAACTCTCCAGAAGTGTTCTGAAAGGGTGAGAGCACACCTTCTCCTTCATTTGTACTCCTTCCCTCTAGAATGCAGCAGAACGTAGATGGGCTTACTGGACAGGCAGCAATCATGCTAAAACACGAGGTGGGAGCTGGGTGTTTTAAGTGGCAGAACATACAACAGAGAGAGCCTACGTCCCCAGTAATTTTTGAGCTAGCATATCAACACTAGACTGACTACATTTATATGAGGAAGAAGCATACTTCTATCTTTTTAAATCCACCATTGTTTTGGGTCTTCTTTCACTAATGACCAAATCTCATCTTAACTAATGTAAATAGCAACACCCTAGTCTCACTTCTCTAATTCTGCTGCCACTCTGATGTCATGACTGCTCCTCCTTCAGTGCTAAGAACACTTCTCTGCATGATCACACCCACAGCCCAAGTTAATTACAGCCTTTTAAGTACTATTAAGCTCTTACATTTTTATAAGACTTGGAATAGAAAACCTGCCAAGCATTTCCAGTGGGATGATGGGTAAATCATGTAATGCTACTCTCTTCAGTGTCTTTATCAAATGAATACAGCAACTCTTACCATGACAACAATAAAATCCACTCGAAATTTATAAAATGATGTTATGGGGTATTATAATTGACAGCTTTCAGAGAAGTTATGTAAAATTCTCAAGATTACACAGCCTAGTAGCACAGGAATTCAAACTCAGGTAAGTCTATTTTGAATACTATGATCTTTCAGTGGAGAAGGAAATGGCAACCCAGTCCAGTATTCTTGCCTGGAGAATCCCATGGACAGAGGAGCCTGGTAGACTGCAGTCCATGGGGTTGACTGCAGTCCATGGTTAGCTGCATGATTGAGCAACTAAACAACAAGCAACATAATCTTTCAGATACACGTCATTATCCTTTACCACTTACCTTGTGAATAGTCACCGAGGAAACCTGTCCAAAACAGTTAGATTACCTGACCCACAGCAGATGCACATTAAATGTGAATCATCTCCCCTCTGCTCTGTCTTACATGTTGGTAAAATGAGAGCATTTTGCTTTCATTCTCCTGTATATATAATCTCACATTAGGGCAACTCTGTGAAAGAATCAATCTGGATGAATTCCAAATTTAAATAAAAATATCATGGAATACAGTTTTACCCTTGAAAAATCCCAGGCCTGGTAATTTTTCAACAGATTGAAAACATTAAGCTTTTGTATATACATAGACCCAAATGTGAAGATATACAAAGTTAATCAGAGGGTAACAATTTCTGTCCTCTAAGAATTTATAACCTAAAATATGCCCCATAGATGTGAGCTCCAATACACAAATTCAAACAAACATCAACAGAAGAATAAAAAAGAAACAGTACAACCTTGCAGTCTTGTGTGGAGTTGAATGATTTTTAACCTACACATACACATCAGTATAATACTTAAACACAAATCAGAATGCTTGTGAGTGAGATGGTTGGAGAGTTTGTCTAAAAGAAGACATCCTCTCGATTAACTTCACATAGCAGTGCTCCTCTAACAGACACACAACACCAAGAGAATAAACTCTTACATACAGGTATGCACAGGCATATTTGCACAAGCTAATCTTTAAAGCAAAATTGTCCTGTAAAAGTGAAGGACTTTTTTAAGGCTCAAAAAAAGAAAAAGTTGTGAATGATTTTTTTAAGCAAAAAATATAATATAGAAGCAAAAATACAAGGGTTTACTTTCAGGTTTTGACATTTAGAAGCACTCTACCCATAGATCCCAAGGAGAAAGGAGCCTGGGGCTCTACAGTCTAAGAGCTAGACATGACTTAATGACTAAACCACCACCACCACCCATAGATACTTAAAAACTGGGGAATACATTTAGGATGGAAAATCAGCAATAAAGTTCACAGCAGAGAAAACCAACAAGCCAAAAATTTATGTAGCTTTTGCTGTATGATGGTAATGATGCAGCTAGTCAGTACTTCTTCATGGTATTTTTCCTGTTTGAATGAAGTATTTTCTTGCCTCACTTCTGGAAAGCCTGAGATATACTTCCCTAAAGCAGTAGACCTCTGCACTGGTTAAATCAAACCTGCTCCACCCCTCTCCCACTTCTCATTCTTTTCAATTGCCTTTCTCAAAATCTGAATTTCATTTAGGAAAAACTTCTTACAATAAATTTGCTAGGACAGCTCTGCTCTTCTTCAAAACATAAAAAAATCACCTTCAATTTGCAGCTTCTGGCCAAATCTACCACCTGTGTACTGAAATGATTTTTTAAACTTCTTCAACATTAAAAAATAAACAATACTCTACCTCCATTCCCACTTATGAACTGTGTTTGTCAAATTAACCTGAAAATTAGAGTTGGAAGGACTCTGCAGTGATTCTATCTCTGAATATAAAAGACAGCTCCAAGCTGAGGGTTTTCATCTTCATCTGATTTATTCCTTCATTTCCTCCATCTATTTCATTCCCAAGGCATTGAGTCAATCTTTTCTCCTACTGAAGTCTCTGAAAGAGTGAAATCTATCTTATCCAAACAAAACAATTTCATTCATCATATGACAGCCACATCGATTAGGAGTTAATGGGTAAAATAAAACACCAAGAATCTTCTCTGTTGACCCATGAGATGTTTCCTGAATTTTCTGGTGCCCTGGGACAGCTCAGTCAAATCACTTCACTATTATTTGTTTATCAGTCTATTTTACAAATATTTATTGAATGTCCATGAAGTGACCACAGTTTGTATTAGATATTTGTTTTTATTTGATATTTAGCTGATGAGGACATACACTGATTGAGTCTTTAAATCTCTCACTTGCCAGTAAAAATATAATCCCCTTGATTGGGATGAGGGGTCTTACTCTTCTCCTCATTGCCTAGTCAAGAGCCCAAATGGTATTTTCTCAATAGAGTTTGAACATAGAAGTACCCAGTTTAAGCTATATGTTATTTCTTCTTTGGAGTCCTAGAACTCAAATCAGTGTGCCCCTTTCTCAGTTAAAATTTTTGAAATTTCTCTGGTCTGTTGGCTGTAGTGGGTATAGTTTGCCTCTCTACAAGTCAGAAGAAAATTAAATTTCCATCTTTGGGGATTCACCTACATTTCAGACACTGCCAGATGTGCTGGTTACACATGCCTGCTTTGTGAATACAATGAGCTCAACTCATTTTATTGACTGTACAGAAAAAATGACTAATTTTATTCCAGACTCCATGCAGTGCCACAAAACTATAGCTACCATAATGCTATTATAAAAGAACTTTAATTCTTCAATGTATGACTTGCCAACTAGAAATACATCTTCAGTGGTGTGGGTTGGCTAGAGATTGTTATTGGAAAGGTCTTTTCAATCCTTTAGTCATTTATTTTACATAGGTATATAATTTCCTGTATGCCCCCAAATATGTGACTGTAAAATCAAGAATGTATACTATTTAATCAAAATCCACATGTTATAGGATGTAAAGTGTGATGCTGTTATCTCAGTTGTCTCTAAGTACCCATTATTGAGAACAAAATGTTAGGTTGTTAAGTGTTCATATCATCTATGTACCACCAAATATATATGTTGCTGTTGTTTAGTTGCTCAGTTGTATCTGACTCTTTGCAACCCCATGGACTGGAGTATGCCAGCCTTCCCTGTCCTTCACTATCTCCTGTAGTTTGCTCAGTCTCATGTCCATTGGGTGGTGATGCCATCCAACCATCTCATCCCCTGTTTCCCCCTTCTTCTCTGCCCTTAATCTTTCTCCAGCCTCAAGGTCTTTCTCATGAGTCACCTCTTTGTATCAGGTAGCCAAAGTGTTGGAGCATCATCTTCAGTATCAGTTCTTCCAATGCATAGTCAGGACTTATTTACTTTAGGATTGACTGGTTTGATCTCTTTGCTGTCCAAGGGACTCTCAAGAGTCTTCTCCAACACCACCACCACATTTAGAAATCATTGGTTCTTTGGCACTGAGCCTTTTTTATGGTTCAACTCTCACACCCATACATGACTACTTGAAAAATCATAGCTTTGACCAGATAGACCTTTGTTGGCAAAGTGATGTCCCTGTTTTTTAATACACTGTGATCATTGCTTTTCTTCCAAGGAGCAAGCATCTTTTAATTTCATGGCTGTAGTCACAGTCTGCAGTCATTTTGGAGCCCAAGAAAATAAAACATGTCACTGTTTCCAATTCTTTTCCATCTATTTGCCATGAAGTGATGGGACCGAATGACATGATCTAAGTTTTTTTAATGTTAAGTTTTAAGCCAGATTTTTCACTCTCCTCTTTTACCTTCAAGAAGCTCTATAGTTCCTCTTTGCTTTCTGCATTAGGGTGGTGTCATCTGCATATCTGAGGTTATTGGCTCTCCCGGAAATCTTGATTCTAACTTGTGCTTCATAAAGCCTGGAATTTCACATGATGTACACCCTAACCTATATGCAGGTCAGGAAGCAACAGTTAGAACTGGACATGGAACAGACTGGTTCCAAATAGGGAAAGGAGTATGTCAAGGCTGTATACTGTCACCCTGTTTATTTAACTTACATGCAGACTACATCATGAGAAACTCTGGGCTAGAAGAAGCACAAGCTGGAATCAAGATTGCCGGGAGAAATATCAATAACTGCAGATATGCAGATGACACCACCCTTATGGCAGAAAGTGAAGAGGAACTGAAAAGCCTCTTGATGAAGGTGAAAGAGGAGAGTGAAAAAGTTGGCTTAAAGCTCAACATTCAGAAAATGAAGATCATGGCATCTGGTCCCATCACTTCATGGGAAATAGATGGGGAAACAATAAAACAGTGTCAGACTTTATTTTGGGGGGCTCCAAAATCACTGCAGATGGTGACTGCAGTCATGAAATTAAAAAACACTTACTCCTTGGAAGGAAAGTTATGACCAACCTAGATAGCATATTCAAAAGCAGAGATATTACTTTGCCAAAAAAGGTCTGTCTAGTCAAGGATATGGTTTTTCCTGTGGTCATGTATGGATGTGAGAGTTGGACTATGAAGAAAGCTGAGCGCCGAAGAATTGATGCTTTTGAACTGTGGTGTTGGAGAAGACTCTTGAGAGTCCCTTGGACTGCAAGGAGATCCAACCAGTCCATTCTGAAGGAGATCAGCCTTGGGATTTCTTTGGAAGGACTGATGCTAAAGCTGAAACATCAGTACTTAGGCCACCTCATGCGAAGAGTTTACTAATTGGAAAAGACTCTGATGCTGGGAGGGATTGGAGGCAGGAGGAGAAGGGGACGACAGAGGATGGGATGGCTGGATGGCATCACTGACTCGTTGGACGTTGAGTTTGAGTGAACTCCGGGAGTTGGTGATGGACAAGGAGGCCTGGCGTGCTGCAGTTAATGGGGTCGCAAAGAGTCGGACACGACTGAAAGACTGAACCGAACTAAACACTGCATAGAAGTACACTGCATAAGCACCGTGACAATATACAACCTTGAAGTACTCCTTTCCCTTTTTAAGCCAGCTCACTGTTCTATGTCCGGTTCTAACTGTTGCTTCTTGACTTGCATATAGGTTTCTCAGGAGGCAAGTAAGGTGGTCCAGTATTCCCATCTCTTTAAGAATAAATATGCAGGATTGTTTTAAATGGTAGACAAAAACTGATTCTGCCACCATTAGCTTATGACCTACCTCTAGACTACATAAAAGAGAGGTGATAAAGATAGATGAAAATATTTCAATTAATAGAGGGAATCTCTAAGGAACAAGTTGCTGGAGTATTTAGTGTTTTCCCCCTCTTCTCCTAAAGAGGAGAAGAAATGCTTGTTATCAACTTCAGATAAATTTAGGGGGAAGAAAGAGCTTTATGAACCTCCTAAAAACTTTGCTATGGAAACATAAAAAGAAAAAAAAAAAAAGCAGCTGGAATGAGAGAAAAACATCAGGTATACAAGTGATAAACAGAAGGAAATCCCTTGAAAGGGGTTGGGCTTGAGTCAGTTTAAGTCATTAATTCTAAATGCCAGAGCCAATTCACCCACCACTGCCCCCTCCAAGTAAACTGTGTAGTCTGGGCCATCAAAAAATGAGCTAAAGGAAGAACTTAGAAGGTAGCAGTTGAAAACTGTATCATTTGCTTCAGGGAACAGAGCAAGAAGTCCCCAGTGATGGTGAATATTCTCAAAGGCCACAAAATTGCCCCAAAAGAAAAAGAGCAAATTTGACCATCTTTTAAACCCAGATATCACTAATACCAGATTACCATCTAAGCAATCAAGTAATGTCTGCTCACTTCTCCCTCTCAAAACCTGATCCCAAAGAGCCAGAGGAAGCACAGTAAATGTAATTTAACCTTGGTTCTCTTGGTATGTTTACTTTTGAACTGATTTACCATGCTTTGAGGAAGTCTTAGCAAGATGAGGAAAGTCCTGTGTGGAGAGAAACCAAGCCCTGACTGAGTTCCCAGACAAAAGCCAACAACTTCTTTCCAGTTGTGTGAAAGACCTATCTTGAAAATGGATGTACCAGCTCCCAACTGACTCATCCCAGTTGATGTATATGGGACAGAAATTCACTATCCTCACCTAGCCTTATCCAAATAGCAGATTGATGGAAAAAAAAAAATCACTATTGTGGTTCAAAGTCACTAAGATTTCAAGTAGTTTGTTATATAAGAGGAACTATGATTAAACATAGCCACAATATCTACTTTTGCTCACTTGCAGAGACATGTTCACACACACACACAAAAAGCCTATCTCTGTTCATAGATTTCATTACAAAAAAGTCAGTCTTGATGTCATAAAAATGTTGAAAATACATTTTCAAAAGGAAAGATTGTTTTTTTCAAATTGACTATCTACAAATAACCTATAATTTTACCTCTGTATTGTCCTGTCCAAGGAAAGTTAGAGACACTTCTATATGGAAAATCAAGCAACCTTGAGAGGGTAAATTGTTGGCACAGTTGTTAAGAGTGTCATTGAGAACTGTGTGGAAGATAAGTACAAAACCCAACTAACACATTGACCTTGTATGATGGGTACCACCACAGCTTTTAAAATTATGATGTAGTCTTTTATTAATGAACTTTGCAACATTGAAAAAAAATTGCTGCTATTCTGTCAGCAATGTACATTCCTTGCATTATTAATCTCTCTAACCCCTTCATGTCCTTACTATCTAACTATAAAAACAGTTGAACAAATAATAGAAACCCATAAAATCTTTCATTGCAGAATCGAATAAGAATGCTACATGAGGTCCAAGACAAGAATAAAAATATTTTCCTATATTCCAAGGAAAATAGCATTCAGTTTAAAGCCAGTTTATAATGGGGTGATTTTATAGGGCTTTGTTTTTTACTTCAACTTGGCCTTCTCAAGAGCTTGTGAAGGTTACAATGCTTATTCACAAGGGACTCTTCATTAAAAATGGAGAGATATGTCAGGACCAACAAAGCAAACTGAAAATTATTAGGCATTATATTCAGCCATGTAGTTATAATGCACAGCTCTCAAAAATGTTGAGGATGGATGGTGTATTCACATGAATTGATTAAATAAATCATTTACCAGCTGAACTCTGATTTCACAGTATACTTATGTCTTTCAACTTAAAGTTTCTTAACTTTATGAAAACCTTCAAAGGGAACACCTAACCATAAGCAATTGTCAAATTCATTTAAAATTATTTATTCAACTTTTACCAGATCTATTATTTCTCAATCTAGTATGTTTACAGTTCTATACCTCTAGTCACAGATACATACTGCAAAATTTCTAAATAAGGCTGATTAACTTTAAAAGGAAGCCAAAACCAGACTGAGTCAAACCTTTGTGTTGCTCTATTTTGCAAATTCACATCATCATCAGTTTTATACAAATGAGTTCTTCTTATAATTATGCATCCATGAAAATAGACTAGAACTTGAAAAACAGGAAGAACTCTCCAACAGCTGTCATTGGGTAAACCCACAAGTCACCAACAGGAGCTAATTCTACACAACAAAAATCTTAATATTTGCACTTAAAATTTGTTTTTCTTAACCCCATGGACTGTAGCCTTCCAGGCTACTCTGTCCGTGGGATTTCCTAGGCAAGAATACTGGAGTGGGATGCCATTTCCTCCTCCAGGGGAATCTCCCCCACTCAGGGATTGAACCCGCACCTCCTGTGTCTCCTGCATTGCCAGCAGATTTTTTACCTGCTGAGCCATCAGGAAAGCCCCTCTTATTTAATGCTTCTTCCAAAAAAAGGAATAGTTTTTAAAATTCACTTTAAAAAATTATACCTATGTTAAATATATCACTCAGATTCACAAAGTAAAATCAAGGAATCCAGAGTTCGCAAACTGATAAGTACAAAGCACATTGGTTGCTTATCCAGAGGATGTTGAGGGAGAAATAGGTATTGCCTGTCCATGAGTATCATATCACAAACCTAACCCCTATACACCTTCATCTGTCATAATGCAAATCCAAGTTTTGATTCTGAAAGCCACAAAAATATTCCATGGAGTTGTGTCTAGGGAAAAAACAAAACAAAACGGTTTTATTCATCCATTTAAAAGTGTTATTCCTTGTTTATCTGCCTTGTCATAGACTATTCAGACTTGTCATAGACTATAGACTTCTCCAAGGAGAAGCCAGAACGAGAAAGACAAGACCTCTGCTCTTCTTAACCTAAGGTAAGGAAAAGAAGTGTGTCTGGAAAAGGACCTGTATTTGATCTTTCATCCTGTGAAGCAGGTCATGTAGTTATTTCTAATCCTAGTTTACCCATCAGGCATCCAAAACTCTGGGAAGAAGAACCACTTGTTCTCCAACTCTATCATTACTCAGAATAACTTCTATTTGAATAAAATTTATCAGTTTTATTGTATATGCCCTGTAAGTGGCCAAGTTTAAAACTAGATGATGTGTAAATGTACTTACTATGAAAGAACCCATAGAATTTAAGATCTAGATAGAAATTTACTTACAGAATATTCTTATTACTTTACAGATGAGGAAACTGAGAGCCAAGAATGTGATAAAACTATACAGCTACTTGCAAGTAAAATATAAGAAGATCTCCTGAATATATTAGTGCTTTTTCCAGAAATCTATATTATACCCCTAAGTTTTAACACTTTCATCAATACTAGGATACTTTCTAAGATGACAAGTCATCATTTGTGTCCTCTCTGGAGAATACTGCTTTTCATAAAGTCTAAAATAGCCTAGAATCTCCTTTGAAAACAAAATTAAATTCATTAAATGGAAGTAATGTGTTTCTTTAGGTAAAAGAAAACACCAATGACAAAATCATTTCACTTGCACTGAGAGAAAGAAAATATTACTCAAGTTGCAATTACCTGTGAAGAACAGTGATTCCCTAGCTAGCACTTTTGGGGAAATTGATTGCTTCTTTATGCCCTTTGTTTATTCATTTTCTTAGACTTAATGGCTGACAAGTGACCATTTCATTATTATAAGATACCTCTTCTCTTTTCCAGAGTTGATTCCACTCTTCTTTTGTGCTTAACAGTAGCAACAGTGTGCAGACTATTTATTTCAAGTACTTAGATGTACAATACCTTAATCTTCAAGTCCAAAGTGGCTTTGTGGTTGGTTTCCTGACAGCATTGCAGTTTCTCAAACATTTTACTGTTTGTAAGAGATCATGTACTTTTGTTGAAATGCACATCACATCTATTTGCCTTGTTTTCTCCCAGTGGTAAATAAAGAACATATTTGTCCTCACAGATCAAGAAAAGGAGAGGAGAGTCATGGTAATGTACACTTTTGATTTATGGACCAAGGAACTTTCACCTACATAATAATATTTTGGTCTGGGGAAGACTCCTGTTAATAAGTCTTCCTTTTGCCTGGACCTAGGTTAACCTATACAAATATCAATTTACTTACCTGTGCAGAATGGAAGCTACTCAAGAATTTTTTAAATGATACAGTACTTAAGATCATAGATGTTGAAATAAGAAAACCTGACTTTGAGTATCAGCCTACGAAACTTTGTGCAAAATACTTTACTTTTTGCATCTCACCTACCTATCTTTAAAAATCTAGATATTAGGTGCTACTGTTTCATAGGCTTATTGTGGTAATGAAAATAATTCAAGTAGAGATTAAATTATATTTAATTTTGGGCTTAGAACAGTTCATGTCTCACAGAAAGGACAGAAAGCAAGTTAGCTATTACTATTGGTTCTTATCTTTTTATCTGAAAAGCACTGGTATTCACAGACTTTCTTTCACCCACCCATGATTACATGCCTTGTCCTCAACTTTGCTTAACAGTTTTACAAGTTCCAGGACCATCAACCCTCTCTAAGCTATATGTAAAGTGAATAATATCCTACAAATAAAGAGAACTGTTTGATGTTGAATGACAAACTCTTTTGTTGTTGAACAGACAACTCTCTATTACTCCCTCCCCATGATTTAGAAAGAAGTACAGCATTCACACTTTCAAAGCAGCATGATGAAACTCAGAAAGGAGAGTGGAATAGCAACAGCTAACAGTATATCTGGTCTTTACCACATGATGAGTGCTAGTTTCATTATCATCAACACTAGAGTCATTATCATGCTATGAGGCTAGTAGTGAGGGCACTCACATTTTACAGACATAGAGTAAGAAGCAAAGCATCTTACCCAGGATCACAATGTTGAGAATTTAGAGAACCAGGATCTGAACCTAGGTATCTTATATTCATAGTTTAGTTGTTTGTCTCTATTATACAGCCTTTCATCATTAAAGTAAAGCCTAAGATATTTGGATTCAAGAGAATAGTCATGAATATAGAATGCATGAGTTTTTTTATATACCTCAAAGATTTTCATTTTTAATATTCTTAGTGACTCCTCACTAATAGTCACTCATAGCATATTTTTTGAGCTCCTACTATGTGCAGGAATTGTTCTAAGAAGTGAAAATAAAACATTTAAGAAAAAAGTCCATTCCCTCAGAGAGCTGACATGCTACTGGGAAAAACAGATATAAATCAAGTAAATAATATAGAAATTTTTTAAAAGTTTAAGAAGTTAGAAAGTGAATAGAGATGGTAGGCTAGAATAGTAAAAGAGACCTCTTTGATCATAAATAACTCTAGAGAAAAAGTAGACACAGTATGAAAAACACTCCCATTTCTATTAATACTTTATCCTTCCTTATCCAGATGACCAGAATTCAAATTTTTCCCCAGGTAAGCCTGAGGATAAAAGAATCACCAAAAAATAAATCAACTAGACTTAGACCATCCAGCTCTTCTATTAATATAGGAGTAACCAGGTAGAAAAATACAGGTGATTCATCAACTAAAATGATAATACTTACAAGATACCAGGTAGAAAATACAGGTGACTCATCAACTAAAATGATAACATTTATAAGATACCAGTAGACACTGAAGGGGTTGTTCACATAGTAAATTCAATAAGGAAATGACAGAGGTGAGAAAAAAAAATGCAAGGATAGTGGATAGATTAGGGTCAAAGAGAAAAGACATCAGAGAGAGAAACAGAGAAAACTGATACGGAAAATTTGGAACAACTCTCAAGAACCTGGTGCTTCCCGGTGGCACTAGTGGTAAAGAACCTGCCCGGCAATGCAGAGACATAAGAGACGCTGGTTCAATCCTGGTTCAGGAAGATCCCCTGGAGAAGTGGCAACCCACCCCAGTATTCTTGCCTGGAGAATCCCATGTAAAGAGGAGCCTGGAGGTCTACAGCCCATGGGGTCTCAAAGAGTATGACATGACTGAAGCAACTTAGCATGCAAAGATGCACTCAAACACCTGGGAAAGGCTATTGACAAATTATATATATATACCTGTGGTTCTTTCAGTGTAAATCAAGCTCCCTGGAAGCTCCCAAAACACTTTCAGGAAGTCTCTAAGGTAAAAACTATTTTCATATTAATACTAAGATACTATTTGTCTTTTCCACTCTCTTTTTTCTCCCACAAGTGCAAAGATTCATTGGTTTGGTTTAAGATTCTACATTATAACTAACCTTTAGGAAACTAGCACTTGTTGAGTTTGGGCATAGTATCAAAGCAGAATATCCATAATTATTGGAAAAGGTACTAAAATACACCTCCATTTTTCAATTACATATCTAAGCCCAGATTTTCTCCTTTAGTTCAGTTCAGTCACTCAGTCGTGTCCGACTCTTTGCGACCCCATGAATCGCAGCACGCCAGGCCTCCCTGTCTATCACCAACTCCCGGAGTTCACTCAGACTCATGTCCATCGAGTCAGTGATGCCATCCAGCCATCTCATCCACTGTTGTCCCCTTCTTCTCCTGCCCCCAATCCTTCCCAGCATCAGAGTCTTTTCCAATGAGTCAACTCTTTGCATGAGGTGGCCAAAGCACTGGAGTTTCAGCTTTAGCATCATTCCTTCCAAAGAAATCCCAGGGCTGATCTCCTTCAGAATGGACTGGTTGGACCTCCTTGCAGTCCAAGGGACTCTCAAGAGTCTTCTCCACCACCACAGTTCAAAAGCATCAATTCTTCGGTGCTCAGCTTTCTTCATAGTCCAACTCTCACATCTATACATGACCACTGGAAAAACCATAGCCTTGACTAGACGGACCTTTGTTGGCAAAGTAATGTCTCTGCTTTACAATATGCTATCTAGGTTGGTCATGACATTTCAACAAATTGAATGCAGAAGCAAATATGAGAATCCAACTGTCTTCTCTTAAGCCAGATAGTAAAGAGATGGAAAAAGTGTAAAACAATTCCACTACTGTTAGTAAAATTTTTTGTTTGGGAAAGATTTAAAATACTTATTTATTAAAAATAATGATTCTATTTTGGATGAGTGTAAATAAGATGCTTTATGAAAAATAATTATTATAAATATTCTCATTTTTATTCTATTACAGAAAATATAAATAAGCATAACCCACATAAAATTTCTCTGAGGTGCTCAATAATTTTTAAAAGACTTTAGAGGCCCTGACACCTAACACTTTGAAAACTGCTTGTTGAGACAGCTTGCTTTTGGAAGCTGAACCAAGTATATAATGTTTGGAGCAATTAATTGATCCTTTTTACTAAAAATCTGCTAAATCCTGTGGCAGACTGAATTGTCTAAAAATGCTCCTACATGCTACTCTAGAATTTTGATACTCCTTCCATTAAGTCGTATTTACTTTAGTCCCCACATATTACTTTAGAATTCGACACTCTTCCCATGAAAAGATGAAATCTAGTCTCCGTTAGTCTGGGTCAGTCTTAGTGGCTCATGCCATCATGGAGGCTTCAAGCCCTCTGAGGATAAATGCAAACAGCAACACTTTTTCCATCTGGATCTCTTTCTTTCTCCAGACTTGTGCCTTGAAAGAGTAGAGCCCACACATAAGAAGTCCAGTTAACTGGAAGATGCCATGCTAGAGAGACAATTTAGAGAGATTGCCTAAAAATATTAATAGAGCCATCTGTTCTTTATTCCAATTGCTCAAATCCTCTCACGTCCACCTCCAGACATGAGAGTACTAGCCTTCAGGTCACCCAGCCTCTGTTCTTCAAGCCACCCTAGCTGACCCCAAAGACCAGAGAGGAGCCACCCCTACCCAGCCTCATCCAACTTGAAAATTTATGAGCAAAATACATATTGCCTTTGTTTTAAGACATTAACATTCAGAATAATTTGCTATTTAGTCATAGTGAGTGGAATAAACCCTCATTGGGGAGCAGTGGATTTGTCTTAGGGAAAGGTGGGATTAACAATAACTACAATAGGTAGTAAATGATTGTCCACTTCTTCCACAATCATATCCCCACTGGGGACCACAAAGGGAAGAACTTCAGCTCAGAGACCAGATGAAGAAACCAAATGAAGTATATTCCACATCTTCCCCATCTCCAGAAGATCACTGGAAATGTATTATGCAAAACGAATCAAAGGATACCCATCAAATTGGGTTGCAGAAGTAATGAATATAATTTGATGGAAAAAAAGGAAAAAGGCAACTATTAAAAGAATAATTATATTAAGGACTCACTTTCACAAAATTTTATCAGTTATATATAACTTTATATATTATTATTTTATATATAATATAAATGGCCAATCCTATTATAAAGGTACTATTACTATTGCTATTTTGCTGATAATATAATGTTTGGAGGGATTATTTGATCCTTTTTACTAAACATCTGCTAAACCCCGTGGCAGACTGAATTTTCTAAAAATGGTCCCACATGTTACTCTAGAATTTTGACACTGTTTTGAGAAAACATATGATGCTCAAGGATGTTTAACAGTTTGCCTAAAGTTACAAAGCTACAGACTCAACTCAGGTCCATCAGATTCCCAGACTAATAGAAAGCTGATTTGGAATTCTGGATTCTTCTACCATAGTAAGATAAATGCATTTCTCCTTGCCCTCAATATAATAATGCTACTAGCAGTTTTCATGCTCTAACTTGAGATGCAAGGAGAGAATAATATGGCAAACTCTAAAGGTAAGAGTTCCACTTTTCTCTCAGAAGAGAACTGTCTTTGTAGTACTGTGTGAAACACTGGCTAATGGCAGGTGGAATTAGGGACAATGTGGAATGAAGAGAACGTTAACAGTTTACTACAAATGATTTTTCAATTGAAGAGGAAAAAGGAAATGTGCCAGAAGGCTGTGGGTCAGAGGTCAACACCTGCTTCTCCCTCTCTGTGTCCACAGATTCTGACATCTTATCTGCTGGGAAATCATATGCACTGAGATGCTAGCCAAGGCAGGGAGCACCAGAGCCTTTCTGCCAGCAACTGCCAGGTCTTAGCCTCCTGAATGCCACTCAATGGCATCGTGTTTCTTGAAATGACTCACATGACCCTTTACACTGCAGCAAAATAAAGGCTAAGTGTGATTTTGCTTGGGAAGCAGATGCCTCGCTGCCTCACTGGTGCGTATCATACATGACATGTATTGCTTCATTGCTAATGTGCATTCACAGGAGTCCTCGGGTATGGAGGAGAGAAATGTCCTTTTGTAAAATGCTTAACTATTCAGCTGAGATTGAGTACTAACTTCGTCTAGGAGCTGTTGGTTACTGGTGAAAATTAACTCAAGTTCCAGTACAGAGTGGGTGATTTCCTTTTGTCCAAACTCCTAGATAAACAATGAGCTTTCTTACTGCCTCCACAGACCTACAAAAGAGAATTTTCTAGTCCTTAGTTCATTGATAGGAAGTCCTTCTTAATTCCAGTCTTGTTTCTGTCAAGGGCTTATGGCTTACACTAATCTTCCTGAATAAAAATTAAAACTGAAGGCCATAAACTTTTCTATATCTAGTTTTCTATAAAGTGTAACTGTTAGTTGCTCTGTCCTGTGCTACTCTTTGTGACCCCATGGACTGTAGCCTGCCAGGCTCCTCTGCCCCTGGGATTCTCCAGGCAAGAATACCAAGAATACGGGAGTGGGTAACCATTCCCTTCTCCAGGAGATCTTCCAGACCCAGGGATCAAACCCAGGGTCATGCGTTGCATTGCAAAGCAGATTCTTTACCATCTGAGCCACCAGGGAAGCCCATCTACCTCCTATATTCCTGTGAATTGTTAAGCTTCAGCCCTTCTTATTTTGAGGAAACTATTTCTTACTACTGTAGAATTCTCATTTTGATTTTAGCTTAGCTAATTTATTTTAAATTGTATTTGATTATTTAATAATTTCATTATTATTTAAATAATTTTAGTAAGCGTTTGGAAAGGGACTTTATATTGATATACTAGCTCAAGCTGCCTCAGAAGTAAGGTAACATAGAAACCCTGTACTTTTCTTGCAACTTTTCTATAAATCTAAAATTATTTCAAAGCTAAAAGTTTAAAACATTTGCATTTTCTTTCATCTGAATCTCACATATTTTTTAAAAAGGCATAGGATTTGATATCATGTAGTCTCAAGCCTGGTTGTGAATCTTATTTGTTATGTTAATTTGTGTAAGTCACTTAACCTCATTGAACTCTAACTTTCTCTTTTGAATAGGCAACCTATTTCCATGGGCCTATCACAAGTGGAAAATTAGACAGCATATAATAGATTCAACATGTATTATTTCTTTCATCTCCAACTTCTATTCACAAGATTGATAAATTGAAAATCACTACATTCATTTGATGTTTAACCAACACACTCTCTTATTATCCACCTTGTTTGTTAAGCTTAGACACACTAACAATCTAAAGCTAATTTTTATAAGTTAAGGAATATATGGTAAGTATTAGAGCAACTACAAAAGAAATAACCCAAAATATATAATAAAACAATTTAACTAAAATGTCACATAAGCAAATAATTAATGTAAAAGAAAGTAAAGAAAGAACAATGAAACAAAAGGTATGAGACATACAAAAAGCAAAAAGTAAAGTAACGGATATAAAGTCATCTCTATCAATAGTAACATAAACAAGTGGATTATACAATCCATTGTGAAGGCAGAGACTGTCAGGTTGAAATAAAAAAAATTAAATTATATTCTGTATACAGGAAATACAGTTTCAATTCAAAGATACAAATAGAATGAAAGTAAAATGATGAAAAAGATATAACATGCAAACAACAACTATAAGAATTTGGAGTGATTATACTGATAGCAGACACAATAGACCTAAAACAAAATGCTACTAGAGATTCTTAAAAATTATGATAGTCATTCCATCAGGAATATATAAAATTATAAGCATATATTCATCTAATAGAAGAGCACCAAATTAATGAAGCAAAAAGTGATAAAAGTGAAGGAAGAAACAAACAATTCAAAAATGACAAGTTTACATGCAAAACCCCTCTTTCAATAATGGATAAAATAACTAGGCAGAAGATCGACAAGAAAACATAAAAACTGGACAAGACTATAAGCCAACTAGTCCTTACAGATATTTATAAAACACTTTACCAACAGCAGAACATATATTCTTCTCCAGTAACATGGAAAATTCTTCAGGATAGACAATTTAGCAGGGCATAAAACACACATCAGTAAATTTTAAAGTTTTAAAATTATTCTAAGTATGTTCCCCAGCTACAATGGAATGCAATTAGAAATCAGTAAAAATTAAAAAAAAAAGAGAAACTCAAAATTACTCAGAAATTAAACAACATACTCTTAAATAACCAATGGATCAAACAAAAAGTAAAGCAGGAAATCATAAAATATTTTGAAATGATTAGGAACATGCCAAAACTTGTATAATGCCATGCTTAGAGGAAAATCTGTGGCTTTAAATGCAAAGAAAAAAATATTTCAAAACAATAAAGTGAAAGTCGCTCAGTCATGTATAACTCTCTGCAAACCCATGGACTATACAGCCCATGGAATTCTGCAGGCCAGAATACTGGAGTGGGTAGCCTATCCCTGGGTTGGGAAGATCCCCTGGAGAAGGGAACAGCTACCCACTCCAGTATTCTGGCCTGGAGAAATCCACGGACTATAGACAGACACAACTGAGCGACTTTCAAATCAATAACCTAACCTTAAACCCAAGGCACTGGAAAAAAAGAGCAAACTATGCCTAAACCAAGTAGAACAAAGGAAATGATAAAAATGAGAGTGAAAATTAATGAAATAGAGAACAGAAAACAACAGAGGGGGAAAAAAGGCATTGAAACCCAAACTTGGTTTTTTGAAAGCTCAGCAAAACTGACAAAGATTTAGCTGGAGTGGGTAGCTTATCCCTTCTCCAGTGGATCTTCCCAACCCAGGAATTGAACCTGGGTCTCCTGTATTGCAGGCAGATTCTTTACCAGCTGAGCAAGCAGGGAAGCCCAAGGATGTAGCTAGATTGACCGAAATTCAAAGAGAGAAGACTCAAATTACTGATATCTGAAATAAGAGAGAGGTTACATTACAGATATTAAAAGAATTACTATAAACAATCATATGTCAATAAATTAGATAACATTTAATGGACACATCCCTGAAAAGAAACAAACCATCAAAACTGACTCAGCAAAGAAATACATCATCTGAAGGACCTATAACAAGTAAAGAAATTAAATTAGTAAGTTTGAAAAGTCCAACAAAGAAGAACTCATGGTCATTTGGCTTCACTACTGGATTCTACCAGTTCAGAATTAATATAATTGTTCACAAACTCTTCTAAAAAATAGAAGAGGAAACATATTATAACTCATTCTACAAGACCATCGTTACAATGATGCTAAAACCATACAAAGACACTGGGGGGAAAAAGGAAAACTACAGACCAATATCTCTGATGAATATGGACACAAAAAACCCTCAACAAAACACTAGCAGATTGAATCTAGCAAAATATAGAAAGAATTATACAATATAGACAAGTGGGATCTATCCTAGGTGTAGAAGACTGGTTTAACATTCATAATGTAGTACCCATATCAATAGAATAAAAAGGGGAAAAAAAAAAACCATAGTCATCTCAATAAATGCAAGAAAAGGACTGGATAATATCCAATACACTTTCATAATATAAACCCTCTACAAACTTAGAATAGAAGGGAACTTCCTCAACCTGATCAAAGGAAAGTGAAAAACCCACAGTAAACATTATATTTAATGGTGAAAGACTGGCTGTTTTCTCTCTTATTATCAGAAATAAGGATATCATTCTTAGCACTTCTACTCAAAATTTGTTCTAGCCAGAAGTTAATCAAGAAAGAATAAATAGAAAGCACTGACATTAGAATGGAAGAAGTATAACTATCTCCATTTGCAGATGACATAATCTTATACACAGAAAAATTTCCCTAAATAATTCTCTTCAAAAAATCTGTTAGAACAAGTTCAGCAACGTTACAGGTATATGAATGTACAAAAATCAGTTGTATTTTTACATCTTAATGAGTAATTCAAAAATTAAATTTAAAAAATTCCATGTACAATATCATGAAAAAATAACATTATTAAGAAAAGAAGTACATAACTCAGACTCTGAAAACCAAAATTCTTCTTTTTTTTTTGACAGTATTAAATTTTATTTATTTATTTATTTTGCATATGCTCTCTCCATTTCCCTATCCTATTTTTAACTGGGTTTCCCATTTAACTGGAGAAATTAAGGGCCATCTAAATGAATGGAAAAACATCCCACATCATGGATCACAAGCCTTAATGTTGCTAACATAGCAATAATCCTCGAATTAATTTACAGATTCAGTGCAAATCCCTATCAGAATCTAGCTGACTTCTTTGTAGACATTAACAGCTAATTACAAAATTTATATGAAATTGCAAGGAACCAAGAATAGCCAAAAGTTTCTACAAAAAGAACAAAATATGAATGACTGATTCTACTTGCTCTCAAAATTTATTACAAATTGATGATAATCATGCCAGTGTGGGTCTGGCACAAAGATAGGCATATAAATTAATAGAATAGAATTTAGAGTCCAGAAGTAAATCCCATTTGTATATGTTCAATTGAATTTTGACAAGGGTGCTAAGTCTGTAGTTGAAACATCTTTTCAAGTAATAGTGCTAGGATAACTATCTATATATTATATATAGCTACAGTTTTACTACATTTTTCCATTTATTTGACTGTTGGTTTAAAAATAAAATAATAGAAGATTTATCAATATTATGTCAGGAGTAGGAGATGTAAAAGATGCGGGTTCATTCCTGGGTCGGGAAGATCCCCTGGAGGAAAGCATGGCAGCCCACTCCAGTATTCTTGCCTGGAGAATCCCATGGACAAGGAAGCCTGGCAGCCCACCATCATAGCATTGCATGAAGTTGGACACGACTGAAGCGACTGAGCATGCATGCTGAATTTCCTGTAAAGGGACAGTTAGTAGATAATTCAGGTTTTGTGGGCTATGTGATCTTTGTTATAACTTCATTTCTGCTATTAATAGGGTGGGAGCAGTCATAGACAATACAAATATTAAATAAATGATCATGGCCATGTTCTGATAAAGCTTTGTTTACAAACACAGGCTATGAATTAGATCTGCTCATTGGTAAAAATTTGTTTATCCCTGTATTATATTTTTACCATCTGACCCATTGTATTGCTTTACTATTTGAATACTTTATAAGCAATTAAATAAATTTTTTAATGATGGATCAAGACCTTCTAATTTTTTAATCTTTCAAGTCAGTATTTCTAAGCATTGCTGTTTTAGCATATATTAGAGGAAAATGTTTCAAGATATTTTGAACACCATTTATGAAAACCAACACCCCTCTAGATGTGAATTTTAAGGATGAGAATGCAAATTAATTAATACTGAAAATAAAAATACCTTTGGCATTTTTATATTCCAAAACCACACATAACATACTAAAATGGCAAGCTCTTTTTCTGTGGTATAGAATTCTCTCCATATCAAGGCATCTATTAGAAATAAAAGTAAATGGTCTAATACTCTTTAGCTTTGTGACGTACAAAGCTATTTATATACTAATTTTTAAAAGATGCTGAATTCCCTTAATTTAAATTTTACAAATAAAGTCACATAGATAATACATTGTGCTACAGATACTTTTTGTTATACACCATTAATATATCTAATGTAAACCTATCAGTATTACTAGGAGAGCTTTAAGATTTCACTTTCATTCTTCTATCATTTAATTTTCAATCAAAAGCTTACCTAAATACAGTTTTCTGTAACTAATGTGCTAAAACATATATTGAAGGTACAGTGCATGTCAACCTTGATTTTTCTCACTCAATGACATGGTCTAATCTTGAAATCTCACAATGTGCAACAAGATACACTTATGTAAAAGCCCCGCCCGTGATGTTAATGTCATCATTTCCATGGTAACTTTAATGCTTGAAAAGGAAAAAACAGAAGGAGTCTTAAGAAAATTGCACAAAGTGAACAAAATAAATTATTAGACTGAACATATGTGACATAAACAAAATATGGGGTGCAGTTATTAAAAATGAATTGCCTTTTTAAAATGAAAACAAGCATAAATCAGGCATGGCACTTCAACTTATGCAAAATGTGGTCATCTAAACTCATAGCAGTGAAATTATTCTAGTACCTCTAATGTCAGCAAATTGGGAGCTCACATACGCATCAACATATTTGATCATCCTTGTGTTGTGGAGGTTCAAAATCCAATGCAATATTTACATTATTAATGAATTTAAAATAAAGATTTATATACAATCATTAGATTTATGTCAACAATAGCAAATAGCTACTGGTTTTATTATACGTTTCAATATTATTGTATACATTACTTTCTGTCTTCAAAAGAGAAACACAACATCAATTTTACACAAAGATGTAGATTTAAAATGTATTTTCATTGTAGGAAATCCTAAGTGTCTCATTTTAGTTTGATATTTTTAAGATAAATCATTGACATTGGAACAAACTGCAATGTAATTAGTTAGTGACTGCTACAGAACTAAGAACACAATTGTTAAGTGAACTGTTTCATTCTTACACACTTGAGTCATCTAAACTAAAGTCAGGCAACATTTATTTTTCAGTCATTTATTTGCTCATAGAAGAGTATTTTTAGATTTTATTAAATCTATTTTGTTAACTCTACTTCATTAAGTCCTAACTATCCATTCTGCCTTTTTCAAGTCTGTCTTTCTATTTCTATCAAGTCTGAACATTTTGGTGAGTGAACTGTATAGTCACGACCAAACATCTTTGGAAGAGAAGTGATAAAGAATCACTAGGAATTTACTTGGCCTACTTCATCATTTTGCTTTATGTTGGCTCTGCTAATATTGATGTTCTAAACTGAAAACTAAAATTTGATTTTCAATTGTTTAAGACCTCTAATCCAATATAATCATGAATAATAAGATGTGATGTCTTCAGAATTATGAGCTAAAATTTGATTTTCAATTGTTTCATTCAACTGATGAATATATTGAATGCTACTATGTAAAAGAAGCCATCCTTGGCAGTGGGGACACACATTCAAATCTGGAATGGCAGAGCCCACAGGAGATGATTTTTTAGTGAAAGTGAGAGAGAAATATACTAATAATATTTTATAGTATGATAAAAGTGTGGCCTTTCCTAGGGTGCTATGTTGTCCAAGTTTTAAAAAATTTGAATATAAGGAGTAAGAGAGATGGCAGAAATCATCTGATTAGAGTAATTAGAGTAGCCAAACTTAAGAGAAGGCACTATAATGGGGAAGGAAAGCTAAAGAAAAAACATGGAAATTGTAGTAGCAACAATTATATACAGCCTACTACATACTGGGTATTACTGAAAGGTCTTACAAATGCTAACTGACTGAATACTTATAACAACCCTATGAGGGTCTATACCCAGTTTATAGGTAATAAAACTAAAGCATATAGAGTTAAAATAACTTGCCTATGGTGACTCAACTAGCAAGTTAACAGATGTGGGACTTGAATGTTGGAAGCCACACTCTGGAGTTCACATCCCTAAAATAGCCTCTAAAATCTTTTTAAAATTGTGATGAAATACACACAGTGTAATATTTACCATCTTAACTAATCTTAAGTGTATACTTCAGTGCCATTAAGTATATTAACATTGTTATGCTACCATCTCCACACTCCATCCACAAAATTCTTTTAATCTTACAAAACTGAAACCCATATTCATTAAAAATTAACTCCCAATTTCCTCCACCCCTCAGCCCTTACTAACCAACTCTGTCTCTATGAATTTAACTACCTTAGGTACTTGACTGAAGTGAAATCATACAGCATTAATCCTTTTATGACTGGTTTAGTTCACGGAGTATTATTCAGTCTTCAAAAGAAAGTAAATGGATGAATAATACTCCATTGTATGCATATAACACATTTTGTTGATCCATTCATCCACTGACAGCAATTTGGGTTGCTAGAACATTTGGCTATTGCCGTGAATGTGGGTATACAACTATACCTTTGAGTTCCTACTTTCAAATATTCTTTGTTATAAACCTAGAAGAAAAATTTCTGGATCATATAGCAATTTTATTTTGAATTCTTTGAGGAAGCACAATATGGGTTTCTATAGTAGCTATACCATTTTACAATTCCACAAGTAATGCAAAAAAGCTCCAATTTCTCCATATCCTCATCAACACTTTTTTGTTATTGGATACTAACCATAATAGTGAGTGTGAGGTGGCATCTAATTGTTTTAATTTGTATTTCCCTATTGATTTCTCAAACATTGAATAAAACTCAACATTCAGAAACTAAGATCACGGCATCCAGTCCCATCACTTCATGGCAAATAGATGGGGAAACAGTGAAACAGTGAGAGACTTTATTTTTATGGGCTCCAAAATCACTGCAGATGGTGGCTGCAACCATGAAATTAAAAGACGCTTGTTCCTTGGACGAAAAGTTATGACCAACCTAACAGCATATTAAAAAGCAGAGACATTACTTTGCCAACAAAGGTCCATCTAGTCAAAGCTATGGTTTTTCCAGTAGTCATGTATGGATGTGAGAGTTGGACTTTAAAGAAAGCTGAGTGCCAAAAAATTGATTCTTTTGAACTGCAGTGCTGGAGAAGACTCTTGAGAGTCCCTTGGACTGCAAAGAGATCCAACCAGTCCATCCTAAAGGAAATCAGTCCTGAATATTCATTGGAAGGACTGATGATGAAGCTGAAACTCTAATACTTTAGCCACATGATGTGAAGAGCTGACTCATTTGAAAAGACCCTGATGCTGGGAAAGATTGAAGGCAAGAGGAGACAAGAACAACAGAGGATGAGATGGTTGGATGGCATCAACAACTCAATGGACATGAGTTTGAGTAAACTCTGGGAAATGGTGATGGACAGGGAGGCCTGACATGCTGCAGTCCATGGGGTCACAAATAGTTGGACACGACGGAGCGACTGTACTGAACAGAATGGTTTCTAATGTTGAATTCTGTTCATGTGATTGTTGGCCATTTATACTAATCTTTGGAGAAATATCTTATTCAAGTCCTTTACTCATTTTTTAGTTGTATTATTTGAGTTTACATTGTTGAGTTATAGGAGTTCTTTATATATTCTGAATAGTAACCTCTAATGAAATATATGATTTGAAAATATTTTCTCACATTCTAGATTACTTTTTTCACTCTGTTGGTCTTTTTTGATGCAAGGAAGTTTTAAATTTTGATGCAGTCCAATTTATCTACTTTTTTTCCTTTGTTGCCTGTACTTTTGATTCTATATCCAAGAATTCGATGTTACAAAGCTTTTCCCATATATTTTCTTCTAAGTGTTATAGTTTTAGGTTTTATATTTAGTTCATTAATGTATCTTGAGTTCATTTTTGTGTGTGATATGAGTCCAACTTCGTTCTTTTGCATGTAGATATCTAGTTTTCCCAATACTATATGCTGAAAAGACTGCCCTTTTACACGTTGAATGCCTCTGGTATACTTGAGAAATACTATTAACCATTTATATGCAAGGGTTTATTTTTGAGCTCTCTGTTCTGTTTCTCTGGTCTAGGCATCTATCTTTATGCTAGTACAACAACTGTCTTGATTATTGTTGTTTTGTAATGTTTTGAACTCAGGAAGTATGAAACCTTCAACATTGTTCACCTTCTCCAAGAAGTTGCCTTAACATTTAATGCATTCATTTAGTGTTAAGAGAGGGAGAAAATACGGAAAGTTTTTTTTTTCCTTTTTCCAGAATATTTAATCAGATCATTATCTTAGGGAACATATTTTAGGGAATACTGCTCTTTGACATAATTCTGATATTTAAAAAATTCTGACTTATCTCCACCCACACACAATTTTCAAAATTCACTGGGTTTTGATAACCTAAAATAATCATTCTTTTTAAAATAAAAAAATATAAATTTTATAATAAAAAGTCAAATGCTTATAAATATTAGTAACAATTATAACATTGATAATTAATAGCATTATGATATAACAGTGGCCTTGAAATAGTTTTAGACTTGCCTGAGAGGGACAGAAAATCCAATGATGATTTAAATAATAAAGGAGTTTATTTCTTTCTTATGTCAAAATCCAAAGGTTGGTTGCCCAGAGCAGGCCGGCCTCCTTTCCCAAGATCACCTCATAGTATAACATGTGTTGATGGTGATAAGATAAAAAAACAGAATATTTGAAATGACAAAAGAAGCAACATTATTTGAAAATTCACCTAATAATAAATAGCAAGATGATTCTATTACTCTGAAGCAACTCTTAAAAGTGGAAAACTAGTACTGTAGAGGAAATTGTTTACAGGATGAAAAACTCACTTCCATTGTGGGTATATATATATATATATATATATATATAATATGTATATGTATATTAAATACAAAGATCTCTCAATTTGAAATCTCACAGTGAGATGGGTAAGACTGAAAATCCCATTGCATTTCAGTAAATTTAATAACTTGTGACTACATTGCATCTGATGCTTTGTGTTCTTTTAAAAAAACAGATCTGTCTAGCTATTTACACACATACACTTGCATGGCACCTCATGCTCTATAAGGGCAAAGTCCATCATTATTTCAGGAACAGGTGTGTCATTCTACATAAATTCCCAAAAGAGGACACACCCACTAGAATAGCAAAGCAATCTGCAATTTAAAAATGACCACTCCTTCGATTGGTGGGGCAAATTAAACACTTCTACACCATGATGTATTGCATATTACATATGATATAACCCTCCAGGCTTATGCTGTACATTAGCCTACTATTGATCATTACCTGCTATGCATTTATACATACACATACATTCACACACAAACACCCCTACTACATTCCTGCCATGTTCTACCATTTTTATATTCGGCAACAGAATCTCTTTAAATTCAAGAATGTGATGCCTGATGAAAATCAATTCTTTCTAGTCCTGTCTGTTCCTCTGGGCCTTGCTCCATAATTGCGCTCCCTCAACTCTCAGGCTTCTGTTAGCCTTTTCATCTGTGTTGGCACTTCCATTTTCAATGATGCAATCCAAGTCTCTCCTATTTTAACAGTAAAATCACTTTCATTATCTATATCCTCTTCCTCCTATTTCCCCCTCATTTTCCTTCACTTATCATATACATTTCTCCTGATACAAAACTGTTTTCTTCATCTCCATTCTCTTTTCAATCTGACTAGAATGTTTGCCTTGAGACATACTAGTCTCTTTATTTCTAAACCCAGTGGGTATTTTTGAGTTATTCCAGTTATGCTTCCTGTGGCATTTGATACAGTTAGCTATTTTCTCCTACTGAAACTATTTCTAGCTTGGTCATACTCTCGTAGTCTGCCTGTTACTTCATCATTTTTTCTTCAGTTCAGTTCAGTTCAGTTCAGCTCAGTCACTCAGTCGTGTCCAACTCTTTGCGATCCCATGGACTGCAGCACTCCAGGCCTGACCATCACCAACTCCCAGAGTTTACTCAAACTCATGTCCATTGAGTCAGTGATGCCATCCAACCATCTCATCCTCCATCTCATCCCCTTCTCCTCCCACCTTCAATCTTCCCAGCATTAGGGTCTTTTCAAATGAGGCAGTTCTTCTTAGTCCCTTTCAAATAGTTTGTGTCAGAATTTCCCAGAGATTCAACCTTGATGATGTCTCTTTCTCAGTTTAAATGCCGTCCCTGCTTTAGTACATTATATAATGAGCTTCTGAGTTCCCAACAGAACTGCAAACTCAAATGTCTAAAACAAATACATTATCTTTCTCTGAAATGCTCTTTGTCGTGTTTCTCCGATAAGCATTAGAGATACCTTCACCCTCTCAGGTACCCATTCTAAGTTTCTAATTCTTTAATGTTTGGGTTCCTCCCAAAATTTATATGCTGAAATCCTAACACCCAATATGATGGTATTAGCAGGTGAAGTGTTTGGGAGGTAATTCAGTTATGATGATAGAGCCCTCATAAAGAGGATCAGTGCACTTATAAGAAAAGACACACACATGAGATCTCTCTCTCTCTTTTTCTTCGTCTTCCCTCATTCCCTCTTCTTTGCCATGTAAGGGTACAACAAGAAGATATTCATCTGCAAACCAGGAAGAGTACCCTCACCACACACTGGATCTGCCAGCACCTTAATTTTGGACTTTCCAGTCTCAAGAGCTGTGAGAAATAAAATTCTGTTACTTAAGCCACCCAGGCTGTGGTCTTCTGTTATAGCAGCCAAGGGAGAATAGTAGTTAAAATATACTAAAACTATTTTATTTAAGATAAAATTATAGAGTCAGAGCCCTGACTATTTTGGTAATGGTTGTGTACTGACACTGGACACAGTGCCTGAGACACAGTCAAAACTCATTATTAGCCAGGAATAAGAATAAATTCTAATTTGGAGATGATATAGGAAATAATAAACAGTATACAAGTCAAGTAGCTAACTATAAATTACTAAATGAAATGTACATAAAATTTACCAGAATTCACTGAGAAAAAGAAAATCAGAAAAACAGAGATAGAAGAATATTTTTTTAAGTTGTTAAATACCTCTAAGAAAAGATGTCAGGCCCTGTTAGTTTTATGGGAAATTTCCATTAAAATATTGGGAGAAAAATTATCAAGGTATTCCAGAAGCTAGAATTGAAAGCTTTCCAACCCATATCACAAGTCACGTAATCTTCACAGAATTATTGTACACTACTACAAAATAGAAGACTATACTTATGAATATGGATGCATAAATTCTAAAACATGATTAGAAAATTATATGCAGTGGCATATTAAAAGAAGAATACACCATGACTGTGTAGATTTATTCCAGAATGAAAGCATGAGTTTAATATTAGACATTCTATTAATAGTGTGCATTACATTAATAGGTTAAAGAAAAAACATACATTATATTAATAAATACTAGAAAGTACTTTTTATAAAATTCAAGTTGAAATTATAAAAAAAAAGCAATAAAAACACAAAAGGATACTGCTTTAACTATGTAAAAAAGGACTTACAAATCAACAATAAAATTCACACTGAATCATAAGATATTAGAGGCACCTACCCTATTAAAATGAGAAAGAAATAAAATATGTGTTCAACACTGTTCTCTAGTTAAGACAATAAAGAAGAATGAAATGAGGTATAATTGCTAGAAGAATATAATTTGAAATGTTTTTATCAGTACAGAAAAATAAGCATCAACAGGCTTAAACAATACATAAGTTATTGTCTTATATAAATGAGAAGTCCAGGAGAGGTGAGTATTGAAATAAGGCAAATTTTAACATCATTATCAAGGAAAGCTATGGGCCCGTTGATGAGACCTTCTTGATGAGGGTGGAAAAAGAGTGAAAAAGCTGGCTTAAAACTTAACATTCAAAAAACTAAGATCATGGCATCCAGTCCCATCACTTCATGGCAAATAGATGGGGGAAAAGTGGAAACAGTGACAGATTTTATTTTCTTGGGCTCCAAAATCACTGTGGACATGACTGCAGTCACAAAATTAAGACACTTGCTCCTTGGAAGAAAAGTTATGACAAACCTGCATGCCTAGACAGCGTATTAAAAAGCAGAGACATCACCTTGTGGTGCTGCAGTTCATGGGGTTGCAAAGATTCAGACACAACTTAGTGACTTAACAACAATGGACCCGTGTTAAAAGGAGGAGATAGCTAGATTGTTAGATAGTGGGATAGCACCATCCTGCTTCAACCAGAGATAGGGCTATTAGGTTAAAGGGGCTATGGGCTCTGTTCTATGCCCTCACTAATCGTGGAAATCACCTCCCACTGCTCATACCCAAATAAAATCCTGCCTCTGTTGGCCTGTACATGCTAAATCAGTTCAGTCATGACTGACTCGTTGTAACCCTATGGACTGTAGCCTTCCAGGCCCCTCTGTCCATGGGATTCTCCAGGCAAGAATACTGGATTCGGTTGCCATGCCCTCCTCCAGGGGATCTTCCTGACCCAGGGACAGAACCCACATCTCTTGTGTCTCCTGCATTGGCAGGTGGGGGTTCTTTACCACTAGTGCCACCTTCCTTTGGCCTACCTTCTAGCTTATCAGTCCTTGAAGATGGGACAGCAAATTTTCAAAGCAGAAGTCTGACTTCAAATCATGATTCTGCTACTTTCTATCATTGTGACCTTGAACAAATTACTTAATAGAATTAAGTTTCTGTGTCTGTAGGTACACTATGGGGCTTCCTTTGTGGCTCAGCTGATAAAAAATCTGCCTACAATGCGGGAGACCTCAGTTTGATGCCTGGGTTAGGAAGATCCCCTGGAGAAGGGAAAGGTTATACACTATGAGATGTCAACCACACGTAACTCTGCACTGTGCTTAGTCACTCAGCCGTGTCTGACTCTCTATGATCCCATGAACTGTAGCCTGCTAGGCTCCTCTGTCCATGGGATTCTCCAGGCAAGAATACTGGAATGGGTTGCCATGACCTACTCCAGGGGATCTTCCCAACTCAGGGATTGAACCCAGATCTCCCACATTGAGGGGGATGCTTTACCATCTGAGCCACCAGAGAAGACCATACATAACTCAAATGGGCTATAATAAAGCACAAATAATCAAGGCTTGGCATTTAGTAAAAACACTCACTGTGGGAAAAGCATTCACCAGAATTCTGGGGCCTGGGATGCTACTTTACAGAAAGAATCATCTGAATTAAAGATAAGCTAAAATTTCTAAGTATCAGGTGTAGCACCTGATGATAGATCTGGATTTAGAAGATCTACATACAAACTATACAGAAAAATGGGAAATGGATAACGAAGGGGCCATTTGAATGAGAAAGGCTTTTGGAAGCAGCAATCAGAAATTCCAGGTTGAGAAAGACATATACTAATTGCCTCCTGTGGGTTGTGATATGTTAAACCTCTGAATCTTCACTTTCAGGGAAAGCTATAGTAAAGATTCATGTTCCTCATCAAAGTTTCTGAAGTTAGATTGCAAATTATTTAAAATCAGACACAATTCTTTGGTTGAACTATGTCAGACCCTGGTTTTGGGAGGAGAGTTAAAGTAAGCTCTCATAGTTTAAAGTTACTGTAATTGTTATTTTATGCTAGTTTCCATGAATATACACACATGTTCATGAAACTATACACATATGGGATTATGTATATATACTTCTTTATATCAATACTTGCAAATTCACCAAACTCTAGTAGGAAGCTCTTTCTTCCATGTTTGGACCTTGTCCTTCTTTGCTCTACCAGTTTTCCCTTCCTTTGCTCTACCAGCAAGCTGAGGCCTGCTCTAGTACTTCTCTTTTTTCCCATTTAATATTAACCTCTCTGGTAGCTCAGCTGGTAAAGAATCCACCTGCAATGCAGAGACCCTGGTTCAATTCCTGGGTCAGGAAGATCCACTGGAGAAGGGATGGGCTACCCACTCCTGTATTCTTGGGCTTCCCTAGTGGCTCAGCTGGTAAAGAATCCACCTGCAATGTGGGAGACCTGGGTTTTATCCCTGGGTTGGGAAGATCACCTGGAGGAAGGAATGGCTATCCACTCCAGTATCCTGGCCTGGAGAATTCCATGGACTGTATAGTCTTTGGGGTCCCAAAGGGTCAAACACGACTGCGTGACTCACTTTCACTTTCTTATAACGTTTCACTACTTCTAAGACCCAAATCTAATGACCTTTTAGGGTTATCTAAACTTGCAGCAGCAAAACTCTGACAAGAATAAGAAAAGAAAGCAGAAAGTGTCCACATTATAAAGTTGTAAAATGCTAGTGTTGTAGGAAGTTATCAACACAGTAGGAGATAAAGGATTCTTTGGTGGCCAGGAAATCAAGGGCAAGAACTACAGGGCAGATGATGGGCAAGGCAAAGTGACATGTACATATTAAAGAAAATAAGCAAGAAATGAATGAGGCTATAATTCCACCCTGGGGGTTCTGGTGACAAACCACTCAGATTCTGACTTCATGGTAACATGTCACCGCCAGCACCCCTCAGTGGAATTATAGCCTTGCCATTGTGGGGTTGCTTGCCTGTTATTATGCTCAGAAGAGTTTAGAAAATATGCCCAGTGCTGCTGAAATGAGAAGTGGAGGCAGCCAGGCATAGCTTGCAATCAAGTTCTTCCTGAAAATATTCCAAGAGAGCTTTGATGGGCTGAAAAGTGGCTGCCACATGGTCTTGTTGGTAGGCTGGTTTTCAAAGAAGTTCATTTTCCATTGGATGTTTTCTGTTCTTCACTAGCCCCACAATTGTGATAGCCTCTAATTCCATACCACTAAGCCATGGGGCATTAATGGCCAACCTAATGGTAGTGGCAGCAACCCTGGCAGCAAAGTAAACGAATAGCCTCATATGCAAAGTTCTTATAAAATGCCCATCACAAAAGGGTCAGCTGCTTTGAAAGCTATTCCTTTTTGAATAGAGCAAAGTCAAGTGGATAATGGGAGAGTTGTGAGGAGAGCAAGGAAATTAAGACTAAAACAAATATGAACCAAGATTGAATCTTTTAGAAAGATTTTCTAAAGGTATGGAAATCCTGGATGTTTCCTTGCCCGTAATCACCTTAGAATGAGAATAGTTTAGCTATAATCATAGTTCTCCTTTTTATTTAATTTCAATGAGTATTTATTTAAAGTAGTAAATTATGGTAGCTTCTAGGCATTATCCAGTTGAATGTGTAACCAAATAAATGTAAACTATCTACAAGTGTAAAGATATAAAACCATATGCAATTCTTATCCAATTATTAATAAAAGCTGAAAGCGTTAGTCATTCAGGCATCTTTGACTCTTTGCAACCCCATAGACTGTAGCCCACCAAGCTCCTCTGTCCATGGAATTCACCAGGCAAGAATACTAGAGTGGGTAGCCATTCCCTTCTTCAGGGAATCTTCCCGACACAGGGATCAAACCCAGGTTTCCTGCATTGCAGGTAGATTCTTTACCATCTGAGTCACTAGGGAAACCCAACAAAATCTGAATTGGTGTGTTCTTTCTCCTTTTTCCTCTACTCCTCTCAAACTGTTAGCATAGTGTTCCAAACATAACAGTTGCTTCAGAAGTGAAAGAACATTTAAATGAGTTTATTTATATAAGTGGATAGTGGATAGATGGATGTTGAAGGGATGGATAGATGTTTCAAGTTTATAATCAAAATCTTCAACAGGATAGACTATAGATGCCCACTTCATAGTCAAAGTCTTGACACAGTTGCATCTCATATCCTCACCTATGGCAGACTTTTTATAGATCATGGCATTCATTTTACTGACTACCCTGGAATCTTCAGAATGAAGATCTCCAATCATACAAGGGTGCCTAAAATAAATTCTAGAATTGCTAATATCTTTAACTAACATCTTGCCACCTGTACAAGTCATATTGCAGTAATCCAGTTTAGAAATAAGCTGGGTGGTAAGAATGATCAGCTTTCATGATAAGGGCACAGTTTCCTTCCCATATACAGAAGTCTAGTTGTGTTTTGTTTTTTTTTTCCCCCCCAACTAAGGCTGTCTGTGGATACCTGAAAAATGACTCATGCAGAGTTCTCATGATGCAAAAACCCCTACTACTCTACCAAAACATAACCGACTATATCTTCTGAGGTTTCTAAATCCAGTCCTAGCATAATTTCTTTTTTTCTATTATTTGTGCCAGTTTAAGAGAGAGATAGATGTTAAAGAAGAAATGAATGACTAAGGGTTGGATGAAGAAAGTGAAAGTGAAAGTCACTCAGTGGTGTCCAACTCTTTGTGACCCCCATGGACTGAATTCTCCAGGCCAGGAGTGGGTGGACATTCCCTTCTCCAGGAGATCTTCCTCACCCAGGGATGGAATCCAGGCCTCCCTCATTGCAGGCAATTCTTAAGCAGCTGAGCCACCAGGGAAGCCCAATTCTTTATGGATTAAGCAAAAAGAAGGCAAACTACTTGGTATCATTTGCAAAACAGAAAACAAGGTATTTCAATAAAACTAAACAGCTTTTCAAGTTTTTTTTAATGTACAATGGATCATTTCAGAATAATTATAAACATTGTAAAAGTATTCACTTAGTATTTATATATATAAATATATATATATATATAGAGAGAGAGAGGTAACTTTTTGAGACACCTGTTTTCAGTTTTTAAATTATGGAATAGAATCACTTTAACTTTGTACTCATTGGTTGAATTTAAAAAATCAGCAAAACTCTGCATTCTTGGGCCCCTCTTTTCCCAGTAGAGTCAAGAGAGTTTAACCTCCAGAGCCAGATGCAAAACTTTAAAGCCCACTATACATCCTTCATTTATGATCTCTGTTGGCTTGATTCCTATTTCATACTTCAAGTTGCATTTTAAACAGAATATTTTTCTCATTTTATCCATGATTGCTTGTCATTGGAATATAAGAAAGCTCTTGATTTTTTTATTGGTAGCCTTACTCTTTTACGACAAAGGCTTTTCAGGCGATTCAAATTTTCTAAGTGGGTGATCATTTTACCTACAAATAATGTTTCACTTTTCCATTCCAGTAATTACACCACTTTCTTCCTCTTCTTGTCTTAATTGTATTGCCTAAGATATCCAATACTGTTTTGAAAAGTAGAGATCCTTTATCAGCTATGTGACCTTGGGCAAAGTACTTTAACCCATTTATGTCTCCGTTTCATATCTGTAAAATTGGGATACTATTATCATTAACTTAAGACAGGTGTTATAAATCATTAAGCTCTTAAAGACTGGCAGTGCTTACTCATATAGCCCTGTGATTATTTTATCCATATCATAATGCACATTAGCAATTTCCAAATAGTGATACAGTGTTCATAATCATCATTTTAATGGCATATAATACTCAATTGAATCGGTGTGTTTTCATTTTTAATAATATTTGTGTTTATTCAAAGTATTTGAAGTGTTCAGAGAATGTAATATACAAGACATTCAAAAATGAGTGCTGCAATGCTAATGACCTTGGCTAATTGCTCTTTCAAATGACTTTCATAAAAAGCGAGTTGAAAAAAATAAACACATGTACATGAATAACTGAATCACTTTGTTGTACACCTGAAATTAACAGAATGTTGTTAATCAACTATGCTCCTATATAAAATAAATTTTTTAAAAATGGGTTAAAAGATTTAGGTAAAAATGGTCATTTTTGGGAAAAGTACCATAGTAATTTTCTACTTGGTGTGGAAATTAGTAACAAATTCTAACCATGGTCTATCCCAAAGCAATTTTTATAAACAATATAAAAGAGAATGTTAATATAATATGAATTTTGCAATAGAGACTTTTCACAATATATATTTGGTCCAATCTTATTTTACAGATGGGCAAACAAACAGAAAAATTCCTTAAAATTTGGT